>NW_016690432.1:411645-566281 GCF_001604755.1 Lepidothrix coronata
GGCCGGTGAGTGGGAATAGTTAGGGGGGATCAGGTGCCTGGGGCTGCTGAGGGGAGATCGGTGGGTGGGGCTGGTGAGGGGGGGGTCAGTTGTCTGGGGATGCTCAGGGAGGTCAGGGCTGGGTTGGGGTGGGTGCCTGGGGCTGCTGAAGGAGTCAGGAGTCAGTGCCTGGGGCTTCTGGAGAGGGCTGAGTGCCTGGTGAGAGTGAGTGGGTCAGTGGGTCAGTGACTGGGTGGGGGTCGGTGCTTGGAGCTGCTCAGGGGGGTCGGTGCCAGTGGCGGGGTCAGGGCGGAGATGGTGGGGAGGGGGCTCAGGTCCGGTGTGGAGGTGCTTGTCGGCGGTCAGTGCCTCAGAGGAGTGTCCAGGGTCGGTGTTTGGGGGTGCAAGGGGCAGACACGACTGTACCTGGGCTGGGAATTAGCAGCTGGGGGTGCCGGGGAGGAGGAAAGGAGCTGCGAGGTCCCGAGGGTCGCGTGTGGGGAAGGGGTCGTGCAGGTGTGGGAATAGCGCTGGGATGGGTCGGAAGTGTCGGAGTGGAAAAAGCGGAGAGGAGAAGCGGGAGAGTCAGAGATGGAGTGGTGTTGGGCTGTGGGACACGCAGGGAAGCGTCCCGGTCGGGAGGAGAGGCGCAGGGAGAAGGGAGTGGAAGAGGTGTGTCCCGTGATGGGGCTGCAGTGATGGACAGGCTGGACCGAGCGGGAGGATGTGACAATGAGCAAAGGGAACTTCGGGACCTCGCCAGCGCTGAAGTGCTTGTTCTTCACGCCGTTGTTAGCAAGGAGAAAGGGTGCCTTAGTTCTTAGACAAATAAGCTACCGGATGTCACGCTATGTGACATCTGGCCCGTCTGCTTACCCTGGTAATATCACGTCTCGATCCTTTCCTTGCCCTGGTCCCAGGTGGCAGTTCTGTGCCTGCGGGAAGGAGACCCTAAAGCACCGCATCTGTGGTCTATAAACTCTTTCCAACACCTGCAACTCACAGTTGTTCAGAGCATCGTGTCCCTCTCTGTCACCGCTTCTTTCTGTTTTAAAGAAAATGCAGTTCTCCTGTTTACTCGATTGCCTGTTAAAGCACAGACACAGGGGTGTGCCTGAAGGGAAGCCAGACGAGCAGGACAAAATGATGAACAAGTTTCAGAATATAACAAGGGGAAATAAAATACTTAATAACCGCGTGTGGCAAGAAGCTCTAGCAAAAGCACGATTTAGATGAATGACTCAAGTGCAGAACTGTTACTGAGCTGTTTCCCGTCTGTTTCTGAATTGGCTGGGAGCGATGAGGTGATAAGCCACGCCAGAGTTTAAAGGAAGAAGAGCATGACTAAATGCTGTATTTGAGAACCTCTTCTAAAAATGAATAGCCCAAAGCTTGTTGTTAGTACATCTGAGCATTCACTTAGAGGAATAAACTGGCTGATAACTTCATATCCTGTTTTCTTTGAGGGCAGTCTCACCAGTTAGCAACAGGATCATTCTTTTGTGTATCAGCTCATCAAAATCCTACCTAATTTATTGCAATTCTACTGTATTCAATTTTTAGTAACACCTTTGTTTATTTAGCCCTGAAAATTTTTAAAAATACGTTTTCTCTTTGACTACTAGAGCTAACCAGAATACACTGAAGATGTTCAATGTAGTAAATTAAGCCTGAGATTAAATGTAGCTGTTCTGTAATTGATTAGTGCGTAGGAACAGATTTGCTGTCATCAAATAAAAATAGAATGGCTGCCTGGCCATAGTATTTGCCTGCATTTCTTTATTTTTTTCATCTGTATTTCTGAGATTTCTACTGACCTCAGGTAATTGTTCTTCAGCAATATCTTCATAATATAACAGGGCAGTATAATCTGAAAAAAGAAAAAAACCAAAACCTCACCTATTTTTTTGCTGTAGGCAAATTAGTGTTTGGGTTTCAAGATATTTTTATATTTCTTAGGAGAAAATGTGAGGGTTAGTGAATTACTGTGCTCTTTGCATACAAACATGCAGGTTTGGCTGTTAGAATAGCTGCTTAGAGTTCAAGTTTGACAAAAGCTGTACTTGCAATGTCCCAAATGGCTTTTGAGGGTTGAGGTTATTAGTGTTGAGGGTTCTTTTAAACTGAAACAGGAATAGTGGTAAATGCTGTACTAAAATGATGGCAAGTTCTGCTTTGTTTTCCTAACAAAGGCAACTTATTTGAATCAATACAAAGTTTTGGTGCAGTGAAAGGGTGGAGATGAACTAGAGAAGTGTTCTTCCTCTGTCCTGTTTACATCTTCCCTTGCCACCTTAGCCCTTTCCTTCTCTTTGCAGGTAAATCAGATACCTTCAATTCTGTAAGGTAGATCAGGCCCTTTGATCTCCAAAAGTGGTCTGTTTTCCTGATGGGATACAAATAAAGGATTTAAGGCCCGGAAATGGCCGTTTCTCAATGTACCTGGAAGTTTGTAGTAGATGTTTTGCATAGTTTCAAGGGGGAACATTATCACTGCACTCCAATAACAAGGTCCTGTCTGTGAGCAAAAGGGAATAGGAGAGGGTAAGAAAACATTTTCCTTTAGCCCTGGAAGCTGTTTGTAGATGGTCAGGGTGGGGGAAGTATGTCTAGATGTGTTTTCATAGTGACAAAGTGCAAATAAAATCTGACTATACAGCAATAGCTTGTTCCCTGCCAGCTGCTCTGACTGCTGATATTTTTGTATGCTCCGTGTACTGGCCCCTTGCTTTAGGCCTGTGCTGGCCATCTCTAAGGGCCCAGAAGGGATTTTCTTCTCCTCCATCCCTTGGTTCATAATATATTCTGGACCAGGAGTTACAGGCAAGGTGAAGTGTATATCTTTATTTTACTGATGTTCGTTTTCCAGGTGTCTAGTTAATGGATCCTGGATTTAAGTAACTGCCTGATCTGGAGTAATTCCTTTTTGTATCTTTTTTGTTCTGGTCCAGGCTCGTGGAGGCTATTGAATTGTGGGTTTGTGGTGGTGGTGGTCATTTTTTTTTTCACATCTCTAATATCTCTGTGATGTGTTTCACTCCCCAGGCTAGTCCATGATTTACTTCCAACAAATATCTTGTTTCAGGAATGTGCAGCCTTGATGCTGTTTGTCTCTGTCCTCCTCACTTCCTTGGTGTTGCAGTTGTGGCTTTTGACCTTTGGGTAGTATTTGGTGTTTTCTGTGGGATGGTGGTATGCAGGATGGAGTCTGGTTTGGGTGGTGGTCTCGGACTTGTGTGTTGCTGGAAGCTGGCTTTGTTGGTCAAGGTAGTCTTTAAGCTCTATCCCAGTCAGGAGGTGATGTTGATAAAGCCAGTGATAAGGTGTAGTTTTTCAGAGAATGGGAGAGTTTATCAGGCTTGACCAAAATAGAAACTGCTTCAAAAATTCCTTTTCGTTGCAATTTGTCAATCAGGTGTCCCAAGGATGCGTCCAAAATAGTGGTTTTTTCAGTTTATTGTAATGGAATTACAGGTACAGCCCTGACACCTTCAGCCAGCAAAGGCTTGCAAACAGATGGCTGAAGGACCCTCTTTATTCTTGAATTGTGGCTGTATTCTGCTGGTGTTTCTAAGAATTTCCTGTAAGAATTGGGCATAATACACTGCAGTAAACTCACAATAGTGCTGTGGAGTTGTCACCCCAAGTCACCTGCCTATTTTTTAAGCTCTGAAATAGTTCCCTGAAGCAGTTGCCTAAACTGCTTTTATCAGAACATGTTAATTCTAGTGCTTGATTAGACTACCTGAGCAATGGGAAGGTCTCTTGTCACCACTTCATACTCTCAGTACAAAAGCTGCAAGCAGTGGAATCTCACGGGGTAAGGGGGGAAATTTGAAAAAATGGAAAATCTGATAGTGAGAAAGTGTAACACTAGCATGGGTCTTGGGCACGTTTAGACAAATTTAGGATTTTACACCAATTAGAGTTCAAGTGACAGGATTTAAACTTACTGGAGTCCATCAGAGAAGAGGAGAATGGGTATTAAGATTTTAATTCTTAGAAAAACAGAATAAGTACGGAAGGATTTTATTACAAGAGTAAGGATTTTTAGCAATTTTTTTTTTTCACATGCAGTATTATTTTTGAAGAGCAAGATAAAGGTGTAACCAGAAATATGGCTATTTAGTTCAAAATGAGTCACTCATTAAAAAATCAGAGAGAAATGGATCTTTTTCTTGTACCTAGTTCCAATTCTAAAGGTAGCCACCTGCAAGATCAAGGTATAGCCAAGCTGGTCCTGTTCCTGTGTGTCATGGAAGTGTTTGCTCAGGAGGTGAAACAAAGTCCATTCTAGAGCTGTGGCCAAGGGGACAAATAAAGAGTTCCATTGCACCCAAGAAAAGCCAGGATTTTTATGATTTGCAGAAGCAGTTTGTTAAACCAGTTTCTCCAAGTGTGTGCTGTTGGTACAAAGGTTCCCCACACCCTCCTCCTCTTTCCTAATCATCTAAACTTAAAACTGAAGTGTGGTTACACTCCCATTTGGGTGGCTGGAGGGCAGGATGCAGGTGCAGATTCCAAAACTGTCGTCTTGAGTGGCGGTGGAGAGGATTGAATAGTGAGGGAACTGGTAGGGAAGGCTCAGGTTTGCGTCTGGTGGGGAAAGATAATATGGAAAGGTAAGATACAAAGGCATAAAACATTTGTTACCTGAGGGAGAAGTCAAATGTGAAGAATTAGATAAAGGAAAACAACGGGAGTACATGGGAAGCAAACATTTCACAGTGTGATTTTGGGGATTTTTCTTCTCTGCGTTATTGCTGCCAAAATTCCCTTCATTCCAGCTACATTTCTACCTTTTTTTTTTATAACCTAGTTGTCAGGAGGATCAACATAAATTTTAAGTAGACCCACTTGAAATAATATTTTTTTATGCAATGCAAGAGGGGCTTCAGATAGGCTGTTTTACCATAAAGCAAACAGATGCTGTTAAATGTGTGTCCAAGGCCTTTTAGCGTGAGAGCACTCGTTCACAGCGCTTGAGAATAGTCAGACTCCTGCAATCTGGTTTATTATTAACCCAGTCTTGGTTTCTGTACAGTTGGAATAAGTGTTTGTACTCAGCTTATAAAAATTTATGTCTTCTACTGTGCAAATATTTGCACAATTGGTATTTTTCTAACAATTTCTTAAACTTAGCTTTTGGAGGAATGTGATGGTTGGCTGCCTTCAGAAGTAGGAGCTGCTGTGGTATTTTTGGCAGAGGTTGAAGATGTATTTACTTTTCTATTTATTGATAGTATAGTGCTATAGTACATTATAAGGTCCTATTAATTGTGTGGGCTGCTTTTACATGTAAAACTGCCATGTTTTACATGACCTTTGTTATAAGTGATGTAATGAGCCATTATTCCTGAATGTGTTTTTAAGATCATGCTTTTGGTTTTTGCCTCCTTAAAGCACACTGAAAGCCCCTGTCGTTTCCTCCCTAAATTTCTTGTTACTACCCCGGTGACTTCAGACAAGCGAATATATTTGGCTTCAGTTCTACACAATAATTTATTGTCCCTTATTGTTTAAAATAAAGATTCCTATACATGTCTGTGTGTGCATTACCGGCCCCCTGCCCTTTCACCTCCACCTGAAAATGGTTAATCTCCCCATCACTTTATTTGCACAGTCTCTTATTCTCATGGAAACCAGTGACTATAAAGGTCCTTCTGGGTCACCAGATCCAGCCCCCCCTCAGTGCAAGCAGCCTGTAAAGTGATCAAGCTCCACTCCCACAGCCTTTGAAGATTGTTGAGCCTGCTGCAAGCCAAAACTGACAACACAATCCCAGCTTTTTCAGGTCAGAGAGAAACAATCTTCAAGGAAAAAAAAAGGCCCTTCAAAAGTGCCTTGTCAGTGCTTTGTCTCTGATGTGTTGTTTATTTTGTTTGTTTGTTTATTTTAATGCTGGAGTTCTAACCCAACCAGAAAAGCTTATTCTAATTGTACAGCTGTGTAAGAAAGAAGATTTACTGAAACCGAGGAGCTTCAGGGGCTGTAGAAATCAGCAGCCAGCCTGCCATGGCCACGTTTCCCCAGATATCAGACTGCTTAAAACCTGAGCAAAGTGTAAGGCACTTTGCTTGCTTTGTGGTCTGCAGGTGTTGGAGGTTGTTTCTAGTGCCCTGTGAGTGCCTTAGGAGGGACTTGAGAGACTTGTCAAACATCCGGGATTTCCCTGTTTGATCCAAAGCCATTGAAAACTTAGTTGCAACTTAGTATTTCTTACGTCTTGCTGGGCTGCAAGTTTCGGGTTTAGGTTGCTTTGAAAGGATGGGTTAAAGATCAGTTTGGAAGGGACTGGGAAAAGTAGGATCCATACTGGCCTTATAGATACCTCAAAAAATATTATCTCATTCGGTGTTGAGATGGTAACATCTGCATTTGTGGGAGCAAAAAGTCAAGTATCTTACCTAGAAACTGAACTCTGAAAGTGTCTTATGACGTGTAAATTAGTTTATGACATTCAACCAGAGACTTCAGCTCTTCTACACTCTGTTGGTCTGGGTAGAGCTACCAAGCTGAACTGCTGTTCTGCAGAGTATAGAGACTTAACTTTGGAGTTACAATTTGCTAAACATAAAATAGGTGAAGTCCATACTGCTGTGGTTTTGACTGTGAACGTTTCCAACTTGCAGATCTCTAGTAATTATCAGCACTTTGGATGGACGAATTGCTGCACTGGATCCAGAAAACAGTGGGAGAAAACAGTGGGATCTGGATGTGGGATCAGGTTCTCTTGTGTCATCCAGTCTCAGCAAACCAGAGGTAAGGCTTAATCTCTGACAAAACCCTGACAAAATCTTTAAAAATGGAATTGTTTCTAATAAAATGAAAGCAGCTTCCTCCTTGTTTGGAGTTAAACTCCAAGGAGTTTAACTCCTTGTTTTGGAGTTAAATAATGCAGCAAACTTTTAGCTACAGAACTTTATCCAGACTGTTCTGAAACTTTTTTTTTTGGAGTGCTTACATCATGTTGCCATTTCAAACTAGAGTGTGTCAGCATTTTGGCCTTGGCATTGATGTATGTGATAACTATCAAACCAGATGATGTAACTGAGTTTGGGAATTGTAGGTAATTGCTGATTGAAAACAAGTTACTTGTAATTTGAAGCAAATAAAAGGATCATCTGCTTTGTATTACTAAAGTATGTTTTGGCAAGTACTGGCTTTTTTTTTTTGTCCCTCAAGAAAAGCAAAAGTCCTTGTGACTTAATAGATGAACAAAGGATTGTTTAGAGTGTTTTAGACTAGATAAGCAGGCTGCCTGTGAAACACAATGTCTTAGCAATTAAACAGTGCTGAAGGTCACCCTCAAGTACTGAGTTATAAAGGGAGGGTTGCATCACTTCTTGCTGGTGAACTGTAGGAAGAAAATCTAGAGTTAAATTTCTTGTTTGGTGCTATTTCCACCATCAGTTTGAATACACTTGGGCTAAAAGTTAGAAGCAAGGGGTTTTTTCCTTTTTTTTTTTTTTTTGGTTGTTGTTGGTTTTTGTTTGTTTGGGGTTTTTGTTTGTTTTTTATTTTTTGCCTGCACTGGAGAAGTGAGATCTCTGAGTCATTCTCTCCTAGAATGAGGAGGAATAAAAACACCAATGTAGTTTGTAGTGATGACAAAGTACACGGTCCTTCCCTGTCATGGATGGTTGGATTTGATGACCAGTCCTATATCATACTTTTGCACAATGATCATCAGAGAATGAAAGTTGAATTCAGGGTTATTCATATTGTATGAGCTTCTTGCTTGTGGTTCTTTGTTGCTGTCTATGGAGATGACCTCTGTTCTGGTGTAAAGAAGTCTAAGGAAAGATTTGATCTGGGGAATTTTATTTATGGATGCAGCTTTTTGAGATTTGTTCAGGTGTGTTTTTGTGACTTAGAAAAAACGCTGTAGGAAAGAAGAACTTCCCCCTAAAAATATGTTCAAGAGCAGAATTGAAAAGAGTGCAGAAACTGTGGAGAACTGTAAAGTGGAAGGTGTCAGTGATAATGTGATCCTTCACAAATGTTTTCAATGCCAGATACTTAAAATACTGGTCTGTTACCTGTTGCTGCAATGACCACATGAAAACAGAATCACCGGTTATAAAAAGAACATATTTGAAATCTGAGCAAAAATGAACTTCATTTTTCACTGCAAATTAAGGCAGGAGCCCAGGCTTTTAAAGATTTTTGGGAATGCCAGCATTTCAGAGTATAGAAGTGTTTGTGCACGTCTAGATTTTGTCACTTAACTGGTCTGTCCAGAGTTCTGATGTTTTCCCAGTGGGGTATGACTGTAGAAACTAAAGGTTGATGATCAAACAACAAAAATTGTATCTTGTCCGTGCAATATTTAATTGTCTTTTGTGGCTACAAGTCAGTAGGTCATAGGAGTCATAAAAATACACTTTTAAAGAGAGTTTGTTATGCATAGAGGAAGTTGAGCTGTCAGATAAGCTTTTCAGTTGTTTCACTTCTACAGCTGTGGCTGAAGACACTGATGGATTTTGGCAGTTAAGATGCAGAGCCTATCACAGAACTAATTTTGGAAGTAAAGCTTCATTTTGGCCTTTTAGAAGCTGTTAAGTGTTATGAATATGGGCCTTTTTAGACTTACTGTCATATAAACAAATGCTGTTAAGACAGAATTTAACAAGAAACAAAAGTAATGAATACTCCGAATAAACTACACTTAAATATTTAAATGTTTAATCTACTGTCGGTATCAGCTGAAGGACTTCATGCAGTGAACCTAGAATCACTTGAGTAATTTGCATCAGTGTTGGGAAAATTCTAGTTTAGGTCAAAATACTAAATTCATTGAAGTTTCAGAGTCTGTCATCTCTCCCCTCGATGGTATTTCCTCTCTGATTTGGACATGTGGCATGTTAAGTTTTACTCTCTCAAACTAAGTATTGAGGCTTTTTCTTCCTCTTCCAACATTTTTGAGGTAACAAGGGTTTCTGTGCTAGCAACCACAAATAATTAATCATAAAACTGTATTATTATATAAGCTGTTAACCTACATCTTCTTGCAAGAAATGGCAGATGAGAAACTCTTTTATGCTTGCAGTGATAAAGGTTTGTGTTCTTTCAGAGCGAGCAAAGTGTGTGCTTCTGTGTCTTCATTGTTTTGATGAGAGTTTTTTTAACTATCTTGAGTGAGGGTGCAATGAACTGTAGTTCTAGGTTGTTGGGCAAAAGCATGAATTTAATTTCCAAGTGCTTTTTAAGAATAGACATTAAGATCTTCAAACTTGCAGTGTTCGGTAGAACTGTAGTTACTTCCTTTGCCTGTAAAATGTCAACCTGGCTGTCTGGAGCTCCTGTGTTAATTAGCCAAGTGAGGTAGTGAAATTTCGAGTGTTCCAGCAGCTCTGTCAGACGCCTCAGATCTTGAAACTACTGCTTAAGACACTGACAAGTGAGATGTTCATCATTTGTCATGTGAACAGATCAATTAAAAAGGAAAGGCTGCTGAAGAACTAATTGTGTGTCTGGGTAACTAAAATGCTAAAATTCTTTCCTTGGCTCTAAGCTCCAGCATAAACAAATCATGGTCAGGGTGCCAATGCTGAAAAGTTATGACTCTGCATTTCAGTCTTGTGCATAAGAATTAAAAAACTCTGTTTCCCTATGGGTTGAGGTAAAATGGAAAACCCTTCTCTGTACGGTTACAACTCCAAGTCTTCTTATTACTTGCATGTAAAGATTGCTTGATGAAGTTCAGAGAAAAGTCACAACTTTTCTAAAAGAGAGCTTATTTCTGATGGAAACACTTTACTCTTTAAAATTTAGGTTTGTAATTAATATATTGGGTATACTTAGAATACTTTTGGGAGAATCAGCCTGTTGAAGTAATGATGCTCAATCATAGTGAAAATGGAGAACTGCCTCTTAAGCAGTGGGAATGGTCCACAGCACATCATAAGACTGTTGTCATTTGCTAATAAGGATAGTGTATTCTCTTACCTTCAAGGCTTTATACTACATTTCTTAATGGGTTTCTGTCTTTTAAAGGATCTATTAATGAGAGAAATGCAAGGTGAACTTGCCTGTATATTAAAATGACTGGCCAGCAGTGGCTGGCATGGTTGGTGGGACAGTGGGAAGCTGGAGAAGAGATGGAGTCAGGAAAAAAAAACCTCCTGTGGATTGGTTGGATGGTGGAGATACTCCTGTGTAAGAGCTAGTGGCTGGTGTTTGATGAGAAAGGGGAGAATAGCTGGATACTGGGTGGTGATAAGGCAAGAGTAACAGCTTAAAAACACTTCCAGGATGGTGACACCACTTTTCCCTGTGCTGTCAGAAGTGCTGCAGGAGCTCGAAGTTGTTTCAGTGCTCTGGGCAGAGGCTGCGCTGGGATGGACTTGATAAAAGTAACTGCCTTGGCTCGGGCCTGGGCTGTTAGAGACTAATCCCTACCTAAGCACCTTATTTCCTTATTTGAGACATTGAGGATCATGGGACAAAATCAGTTTCAGCCTGCAGGGCTGACATTTATAGCAGTCAGAGTAAACATGCCACTGTATCCTGGAAAAATGGAATAATTGTTATGCCATGTCACCAGATCTGTCAACACCCTTATGCCTGTAAAGACTGTTATGACCTTAGAATTGCACTGTATACGTATATATCTTAATTTTTATATTGTGATAGCCACTTAAAATCAAGTCTTGTACAAACTGAGGCATCTTTGTCGTCTTTTTTTGGACATAAAAGTGTCATATTTTCGTGGAATTTCATTTTTTCTCCAGAGAAATGTGGAGATGCAAGGAAGTTCTATACTGAAGTCGTCTGACACCTCATTGCATTGTAGGCAAAGTGAACCCATAGATAACCTTTAGCAAATTGTTCCTTTTTTGCCTTTTGGAGAAGACAAACTGATACTGAGAGCATTGAGTTGAGAAAGGATTTTGAAGTCTCAAAGAAATCCACTGGTGCCTGGATTTAATGCACACTATGAATGTATCTTCTTTTTGGGGGGGGTTCTTTTTCCTTCCCTTTATCAGCATCATAAACCTTTCCAAATTTTCAGTGATTTGGTTCCCCAAAAGAAATACTAACTTCTGCTGTGAAGTGTCCAGTCACCTGGGATTCACTTTGAGGTACTGACTGCCTGCACTTTCCTGCACTTTGGACAAGGCAGCCTCTGTAACCAGTCAAGCCAGAGAAGAGCCAAAATCTGCCTTGGGTTGCTTTGGGAACAGAGGAAGAAACTCAGCAATTCTCATCCTTCGACCTCTTATACTTTGGAATGGAAGAAAATGCAAAATCCACACTGAAAAGGGTCAGGGCAAGACAAGAGGTGAAAACGCCCTCTGAGGAGCTTGAATTGTGACTTCTTTTATGTGCCCTCCCAGAGGTTTGGGGAGGGTGAATAATTTAACTTTGAAAGAATTAGGAAAGTCTCACCCACCACTTAGGGCACTCCTGCAGCAGCATTTTATTAGTTTGAATAAAAATTAGGTTTTTGTTTGGTTCACAGCTTTTTACTATAGTTGTTTTTCAGTTGAGTCACTGCCTGTAAATATCATCCAAGGAAAAGCTGAGATATGTTTGTCTTGGGTATGGGTGGGGAACACTTAAGGCTGTCAGTCAGACTTGAGTGTTTTCACTTAAAAGGTTATTACAGCAGCTGTTAAATGCAGTGCTGAATATTAGGAATTTATATTAATCGTGCATAAAACTATTCTGACTCTGCTAACACTCACTGGCCAAACAAAAAGGAGGTTTGTCTCAAACTATGCAAACATTCTGAGAAAATGGCTTTCTCTCTGAATTCTGCTTAAAAATGAATGGCTCTGTCTAGCTTGCTATGGTTAATTTTAACTTTTAATGTATTTGTGCAGCTTAAAACCATCTGGCCTGGGACACACCAGCAACAGAACCAATCTCTCCTTGGAAGAGTCTTTGTGCACTGTACAGGTTTCTCACAGGAGCAGATGCTGTGCTGTGGGGTCAGACTTTCATATACAGAGAATAGCAAGTTGGTTCTCTGAAGTGTTTGAGTGTGTGCAAGTTTTTAAAGGACAGTTTTACTCAAAAGGAAGAATAAAAATTTTTTAAAATCTATTAATGGTGTAAAATTACTTTCCAGCTGTAGTTTGCTGTGACCAGGTGTAAAGGCCTGAATTGCCACTCTGTTCAAGCAGGCAGAGTGTAAATCAGTGGTCTGGTTATTGCCTAATCTGGGGAAAATCTATTTCCCTGTAGGTAAGGTGGTATAATTTTTGGTTGTCTAAGAGTCTAAAAGAGCATTCTAGTGTCCTGTAGCTGGCCCTTATTTTTGTGTACTACTGAGACCACTAGATGCTTTGATAGCTGAAGATATGATTCCTCTAGAGGAAGGCTGAGGCATCATCTGGTTCTCAACAGTACAGGTTTTCTATAATAGAAATGAAATTAAACTGTACTAAATGAAATACAAGACGTGGGGATTGATTACAGCAGTTTTGTTGTTGAAGGTTGGAGATGACCAGTTCAGAAATGAAAAAACTGTGTACTGAGAGATCCCATGACAGGTTATCAGCTGCCATCTCCATTCCTCTGCAGGGCAAGGAAATATGATCTGTGTTGCCTGCGGGGAAGAGAGAGAGAGAGAGAGAGAGAGAGAGAGATTAGTGTCTTAAACGGTCCTGGAAAAGCTCGTAATGAATAAGAAGTGAGTGTCCAGAATTGTACTTCAAAGCAAGATAAATTCTAATTGCAGTTGATGAAGAGAAGGCTTATTAGGGCTTCCAGGGGTGTGGAGCCTGTGTTTTGCAGGGAGAGAATGGATGTGACTGCTCTCTAACTACATGGATGTGTTAGGATTCCTGATGGAACAAGCGGTTCCTTTCAGTTCTGTGTGTGTGGACATGAAGAGGTGACAGGCTTGGGAAACTTCACTAGAGACACCTGTGGATTTCTGAGGACAGATTTTTGCTGCTTTCTTGGTGAAACTAAAACATATCAATTATAATTCTCCTGAAAATAAACTCCTAATGGTTTTTAGTGGACTAAAAGTCACCAACAAAAGACTGTTTTAAAGTACTCTGATAGCTGGAAGTTGTGCTACTCTAGGAAACGCAACCAGCTCTTTTAGTGGGAAGTGGTAAACTTCCTTGAGAACAGGAATTGCTGATGGATGCCTGAGCTGAGTTGGTGCTTAGTATGATGCAGCACCGTGGTTTTTTGTTGAGATGACAAGTAGGGCCATTGCTTAGACAAGTACTCTTGTGTATTTATCGACACTGCACATCTTCAGTCATCTTAGTTCAATGTCTTGTTCAATTGAAAAACCAAAAGACTTCCTGAAGCTGCAGATCAGTGGCTGCCTTGCTGACACTGGTTGTAGTTAGCACTGATGAAGTGCTGATGTGTGTCCTGTCACTGTGCTTTAAGGATGTTTGGGGGGGAGGACAACTTCTGCTATGAGACATGTGGGCAGCTACAGAACAGGATTTTGTGGCTTGTGTGATACCAGAGCTCTCAACTCTGGTCCTCACAAGTGATGCTCTGCCTTGAACAAAGCCAAGAAAGTTTATCTGAGTCACTCTGGGTTAATGTTTACAACTAACTTTCATTTCATGCTCACAGTTATAGTCAAAATCATGCAAATATTGGAAAGGATGTTTGCCATCAGCACAGTCTCTATTGTTTAATTGTCTTTAATGGAAGCATGAAATGGTTTAGGTTGGGATAGACCTCTAAGATCACAGTCCAACCCTTAACCCAGCATTGCCAAGGCCACCACTAAACCACATCCCTAAATGCCACATCTGCATGGTTTTGAAATCCCTCCAGGGACAGTGGCTCCACCACTGCCCTGGAGCAGTCTGTTCAAATGCTTGATCACCCTTTCAGTAAAGAAAGTTTTTCTTATAGCCGATATAAATCTCTCCTGGTGCAACTTGAGGCCATTTCCTCTTGTCCTATTGCTTGTTTAGTGGGAAAAGAGTCTGACCCACCTGGCTACAACCTCCTTTCAGGTAGCTGTAGAAAGCAATGAGGTCTTCCCTGAGCCTCCTTTTTTCCCCAGTCTAAATAACCCCAGCTCCCTCAGCCACTTGTTGCAAGTCTTGTGCTCTGGACCTTTCACCTACTGGGTCAAGATAAGGGCAGGGAGAGAGTTCATAATTTAATTGCCTACAGCACACTGCATGGTGAGCAGTTCTGGTGTTTACAGATATAAAAGTGGATCTAGTAATTTGTAGACAAATACTTGTTTCAGGTAATGGATAACTTAGTTGGGTTTCAGCTGCCCAGTACACAACAAAGTAATTTACTGTGCTCTAAAGCCTTTTTTAACTTTCAGCCTCTATCTTTATCAGTATACAGAAGTGCCTGTTTTAAGGGCTAAACATTTTAGACAGTTTAGCAAATCATTCCTCCAGCAGCACAGCTGCTGACATCTCATTTCCGAATTTCTCCTGGACTTTGTGCTCCATAAGGAGGTAACTATTAATCTTTCTGTCAGACTCACTGCATGTTTTGTTCACTCTACTTTCTTTGCATCCTTGAAAGAGGAGACTGTGATTTTCTGTGTTCTGTCCTCCTCCTATCAGGCTCTCTTCCTATAGGAGTTGCTCTATGGCTTAATTTTTCAAGACACATGGACTTTGTGTCCTTATCTGAAACACCAACCTGTCCAGGCAGGGCCAGGGGAAGAAACACTCAAGGTCCAGCAGAGATCAGCTTGAATCCTGGACCCCTGGAGTGCCATGAGCTTCTGCTGTTGCCCATGGTCTGTGTCTCTGAAGAACAGCATCTTGGTCAGCTCTCAGTGGTGCTGTAGAAGTCCAGGTAGTCTGCAGGAGAGCTTTGAGGTGGGGTAGAGTTAAAACATGTTCTTAAAACATCCCAATACTGGAACAGGACTGTGGTGGGTTGACCCTGGGTGGACACCAGGTGCCCACCAAAGCTGCTTTGTCACTCCCCTCCTCAGCTGGACAGGGGAAGGAAAATACATCGAAAGGCTTGATAAGGACAGGGAGAGATCACTTACCATTTTTGTCACAGCCAAAAAAGACTTGGGAAAACTAGTTTTATTACCAATCAAACCAGAGTAGGATAATGAGAAATAAAACCAAATCTTCCTCCTCAAGGGAGGATTCCTCATGTTCTCCCCCTGCTCCAGCATGGGGTCCCTCCCAGCCCTGTAGTCCCTCCCCAGTACCAAAGCCTTGCCATGCAAACTCAATACAAATACCAATTTTGCCATGGTGGCTGATGAACTTCCGTGTAGGGCCTCTCTCTGGAGAAGCAAGGCTTTGAGTATTTTCATTTTCCTCACTAATCTACTCCCTTATGTGCTGTTAGTTTCAAGGAGCTCAGTGGTGGGCTCTGTAGCAGCAGCACCGGTTTGCCTCGGAAAGCACTGCTCTTAAGTTTCAGGAGACTTACAGTCTTACTGATAAAACTTGCCATGAAAAAGAGGGGGATGGAATAATGTCAAAATAAAGTCTTTCTTAAAGCACTGTGCAGTTGGATTTTTTATTATTATTAAGGAGAACTGTTTTTAAAAGTCTGTTACCATGGCAGCAGAGCAGGCTGGCATCTCTGTAGTCAAAGCCCCAAGTCTTGTTTGACTATGATTAAAGTAAGAGTGGTATTTTAGTTTGCTTGTCTTCAGAAGAAGGGTCTGTTTGATTGCACAGCAAACACTATTGGGTTCGTGATCTCTTTTGAAGCTGGGGTGGCCTGGTTAACACAGTGTGATTCCTCCAGTTCCCTGCATGGCTCTTCAAGGGAGGGCAGAGGACAGAGTAGGAGTAATTCTTTTAAGGGCAAACTCAAGCTAAACAAGCTATTGTGCCCCTGATGTTCTCAAGGAGAGTATAATTCTCTACTGTGCTGCTGTCATCTGTTGCTTTTTACACTGTTGGTGTAAAAGACAGTTTTGCCGGGACCCCGGTGGTTACAACTGATCGGATTTTAAGATCTGAAGTGTAGAATCACGACAGAGATGCCAACCCTTGTCATTTATTAGAGTTGTGGGAAGGATGTTGCAGGTGTTGCTTTGAGGACAGAGAAAAAAGGAGTTTGGAAATGAGTTCTCCAGTACTTATCCAGGCACAGGGTTACAGCAACACTTCATGTGCTCATCATACACAAAGTACAGGGCCGTGAAAGTTGCGTTTATGACTTCTTTTCATGTATTGGTGAAAATGAAACCGAAACTACGAGCTTATGGAGTATGGGGGATGGTGGAAGGTGAAGAAGGACTGTAATAGATCTAAACTTGCCTCATAAGGATCTTAATGTAGGCAGGAGCTGGGAACCAGGTTTGGCCAGTAGACAGATGCTGTGAACTGTTGCTGGGTGAGCTGTGCACCCAGGTAAAAATCAGCCTGAGGTTTGAGACACGTCTCTTCTCACTGTTGCTGTGCAGAGCTGGTGTGTGTGTGTGCTCTTTCAGTCTGTCACACCCCAGCTGAGACAAAACCTTATTTCCATGGCTCCTCTGATGTGCCGCTCTGGCACAGGCTGGCTCTTACCTGTTCAGAGGAGGAAGGCCACCTGATCCTGCCTCATAAACAGCTCAATAAAATACTGATTTATCCAATGTCCAGGTGCAGCCTTTCTCACGGTCCAGGTCCTGAAACTGGTCTGGGCATGTGCTCTGCTTAACAGACACAGGAGGTGGTCAGGAACAGGTATGCACTTTGTAAACAAGTGTAGTGCTGAGATCAGAAATAATGCCACTCACGAGGAAAGATTTTTCTAGACAAACAACCACCTGCCTGTTGGTATTTCCTGCTTCAGCTTCCTTCTTGCCCTTGAACACGACTGGGAAGGTTGTTTCACTGATGTAAATCAGGGACTCCCCTTTGCAGTCAATTTTCTTCTTCCTTGGCTGGTTAAACAGCATTGTATACTCTGAAGAATACTTTGCTCTTTTACCAGTGCTTTACGCAGTTCAATAGCTTAACTCAACAGCCTTTGTTTTTCAAAAGATTGTACTAATGTTCTCTTTGTTCTCTTCTTATGGAAGCGGGGCTGTTGTGGGCCTTGCAGAAGTTTGAAGACTCCAGCTGGTCACCCCAGTGTGCTGCTGTTTCATTAGGGTTTGCCTGTTAGTAATAACTAAAATGTCATCCTTGTAGTGTCCTGTGCTTCAGGATTTCCCCAGGTATCTGGAGGAAAAACAGGTGAATCAGCATCCTGAAATCTAAGGTGAAGAGGAGAAATAACCTCTTCTACTGAAAGGAAGTCATAAACCGGTGGATCTGTGTGGATAAGATCTTGCATGCTAAGCAAGAAAGAATAGACAGTAAATCAGTTCCTGACCAGCCCAAACTAGGAACATCTCAAAAAATGTGTGTGTGTGTGTGTGTGTGTGTGTGTGTATCTCTAACCTGAAAAATTTGTAAACATTTACAGTAGGAATACCTGCATTACTGTCTGTCTGTGGGGTTTGGGTTTTTTATTTGTTTGTTTTTTAATGTGGAGCATGCAAGATGGCTTTCTCTTTCCCAGATTTGTTTGTGCAGACTCTTGTTTCTACCCTTTAGAATGAAGCTGCCATATGTGACTTTTAATATGTTGCCTAGATTAATTTTAAGGAGGCTTAAAAGACAGAGTTCTCAGTGAGAAGTAGCTTTCTTAAGAGCATGCTTGATCTTGGCTTTGATCCTGTTCGTTACAGTGATCCTATTGTAGGGATAAACATAGAGGGGAAAAAAATTGGCGCCCTTATAATTTAAGATCATATAGGTTAGTCTTAGTTAATTAGCAATTGGAATGAAGCTCTCACAGTTTATATTAACAGCGAGGTTTGAAAACTACAAGCTAAAGTGTGAGAAAAACATAAAAGCATAAAATAAAGCTTCCAATTTAAAGAAGATATTTTACTTGTGCTTAGTTGTTTCATTGAAGTTATTAGACAGTCCAGCCCATCTGTAAACAATATTATTGACTGTTTTGGCACCAGACTTGGCTCAGATGAGTCTGCACGTGAGCAGGCTTGATTTTTGCTTCAGATGATAAAGAGTGTTGAGAGTGGGGTAGAATGTCACGCTTGCTGTTAAGCTGCTCCTGGAAGCTTTAGTACTTCAGCTCGTTTTGATCTCTGTTTACACATTTTTTTTTTCCTTTCTCTCTCTGTTTCCCTTTCCCCCACCGCTATAAATCATCAGCTCCCCGCACCCATCAACCTGCCGCGGCACCTGGCGCACGGTGCCCTCCTTTCCAGTAAAGAGTCTAGACAGCAAATTCCCTGGTAGCGAATGCCATTTCGGATCGTTATTGCCTTTTCGCTTTTTTTGTGAGGGCTTTTTAGAAACTGCATTACCTCACCCGTCGGCCTGGAGATTGCGCAGCCCGCGCCGCTGATAGGGCTGCAGAGCCCCGCGCAGAGCCAATGGAGAACTTGGGCTTCAAACTCTTTAATGAGCGAAAAGAGCAGCGTCTCATTTAGGGCTCGGTAGTTAATGTGGGGGTTTTTTTGGTTTTTTTTTTAAGTGTTACTTCTGAAAGACAAGCCACTTAACAATTATGTGCCATATTGCTGACCGGTGAAGCTGAACAAATAGCTATTTACATTGACAGATCAGAGGAATGTGTAAGTGCATCGTGGTAACCTACATTTTCTGTGCCAAGAGATTTGCAGCTGACTGCCTGGGTGACTCACTCCTTGGATTAGGAGATGAGGTAATGCTTTTGAGATACAGGGTGATGTCATTCCTTTACCTGAGCTGCATGCCGATGCTAGTTGCTAGTACTTTCAAGGAAAGTCCCTTTGCTGCTTCTGATCTACTAGAGAATGAGCTGCATAATTTGGGTAGGAGTTGATGTTTTTATTAATGTCCTTCCAAAGCCTCTGGCTGAACTGCTCTTTTGAAAACCAGATGTCGCCACAAGTGGCCACAAATGGCTTTTGTTACGTGTGTGTATATGAGCACCTGCAAGTGGCACATTTACATACCTGCCCCTTTCTTCAAATAAAGCTATTTTAGTAAAAGAAGACCTTTGCGGTAATCAGGTGCAGTCCCTGGTCAGCACTGTGTAATGTAATCCCTCTTACAGATAGAGTAATCTTAAAAGAAGGTGATTTTTTCCCCTCTTCTGTTTCTGTAGTGAAATACCACCTTTGTGATAGTAACCCAAATGTCTGGCTTGCACTTACTCATGGTCAGTTTAACCCCATCTGCTCCTGCCCTGGCTTTGTCCTTCACTGCCACAGCTCTTCCTGCTGCCTGTGCTCCCTTTCCTGATGTGTTCACCCATAGCAGTTGTGTCTTTTCTCAGCCTTTCCTTCCCAATGTCACGCAGGACGTGCTGCTCCCACAGATGCCCTCAAGGCTGGGAGCACGGGCAGGTGATCACAGAGCTGACCACACAGCGTCATCTGTTCTCCACAGCCTATGGGAACCGAGGTTGTGATGGATGAGTGACCCACTGCCAGGGAAGTTCTGAAGGCATGACTTGGTTTGATCCATATCTTGGCAGCATTACAAGTGTGTGTTGCTGAGTGATCTTGATTCGTGCTGGGGATTTGGGTGTGTGATTCCTAGAAATGGCCAACGTTTCTGTGTTGTTTGCTAGTGGAAAATTTCATACTCAGGACCCTGGAGCAAGAGCTTTGGGACAAGGGAAACGCTTAAGGTGACGTGTCACACTGTCCCCAGAGCTCACAGTTGCCCACCGAGAGCCTTCCTTGCTCAGCAGCAATTGCTGGGCAGTTTACACCGCTGCCTCCTGTCTTCACAAACTGATCGGGTAGTCTGCAGCCCTTGGAGCAGGATATCTCATTTTGCTGGAGGTGAGCATGAGCCTCCAAGCTGCTGGCAGGTATATTGATCATGTGCAGGAAGAAACCTTACAGAGGATTTATTAATGCAAGGTGACAGCTGCACAGGCTAAGCGTTGTCACCAGAATTATTACGCATTTTTGAAAGAATATATTACAAAAACATTTTGTGATGTTACTCTTCTGTGATGCGTGTTTTAACAAGGTACTCCACCATGGTTGCAGCTGGAACTTTGGCACTGGCATCTTTTGTTTTTAAAAAGGTGTTTTCCAAAATCTGTGTGCCTTTGTTCCTCAGGATCACAAGGCAGCTCCTGAATATGAATGCTTATGTAAACCTTATTTGTTTGCTTTTTTTCCCTGCTGATCAGGTGATTTTTACAAATGACCCCTCCCTGCCCCAGGAATGTTACCTTTTTTGTTGATTTATTTCTGTGTGTATAGAGAGCCCCGTGTGTTTATTTTTCCTCCCAGATGGTAGGCCTTAATGCAACATTTATCACATATATCTCATTCAATGTCTCTTCCAGGATATTTGGCCTTTTTTGCCATAAGGTAAATATCTGGGAGGGAAAGAACACACCTCATTTTGCTTTGTAAAGAGCTTCACAACTACTCTCAGGGATTTGTTTTTATCTTCTCTTCAATTACACAGTGTGCTCCTGAGAGGAGTTTATATTTTGTCAGTCATCATGAGGCTTTTCAAAGCCAGAAAGTATGGATGTTGAATCCTTTGGGGATCTTAAAAGTCACCAGCATTGTCGGGTAGCTCACCTGAATTTTCTCTGTGAATGAAGTGTGTCTAACAACGTAAGGGGAGAGAGATATTAGTCATGACATGCACACGTTTACAACATCTGCCGTTCCCTGCCTGTTTAGGTGAATCCCAACTTTGCTCAATGCCATTTGCTCATCTGTGACCCAGTTAGAGGAATAAAAAGTCTCATGTTAGAGAGAATTTGAATCATGTAGATGTGGTTTCAGATCCTCACAGTGGTTCCAGAAATAATAACCAGAAACCTTCTGCATCTTTTGTATCACTTCGTAATACACGTGTGTGCCTCAGAGTCTGAGCAGGAATATTTTGTTTGAAATGACAAATATATGTGTTCTAGAAGTAGCCTTTAAATCCTAATGCTTAAAGTATCTGAATTTAATGTAACAATGTTGTAGGATACTGCCCAACTGGACAGAGGTTCTGGAAAAGCATTGAAATGTTCCATGTTAATCCATATCCTCAATAGCTACGATTATGTGGATAACAGTTTCTCACTGTTCTTGATGGGCACAGCCACTGTGGCTCCACAGTATTAGTTACGGTCCATCATGCTGATAATGAGTTTCTTAATAAGTCCCTTAGTACTCACTGACAATGACTCATACTTGGGAACTAGGATCTCCTTGAAAATCTCACTGTAATGGATGAAACGTCGTAGTATCCCTGTGAAGATTTTTTATTTATTTTTTTTTTTAACTTGTATGTTTAGGAAAAAGCCAGGCAGGTTTTAAAGGAACAGTGTGCTTAAACATAAATTCTGAGTGGTCAGATTTAACTGTCTGGAAAGGCAAAGGGGAAATGTGAGCTCTGATTTCAGTGATAATTGCTCTCCCTGCCTAACAGAACGTTAGGTATTCTGGAGTAGTCATTAATTGTAAAAACAGCCTCAGTTTTTCTTTTAAAATGCCACTGTCTTGAAACTATCACAAATAATTGCAAAACTTTGCACTTTCACCAGTGTTTGTCTCTTGGAGAATGCTTCTATCCACATCATATTTTCTGCAGTTTAGATGAACACTGACCTGTCAACTGGTTGAGCTTTAAAATGTTTTGAAGAAGTGTCACACACTGAACTGTTTTTCAAATAAGAATAGTGAAATATGGATTTGATTTGAAGGCCTGAAAGTTTTCTGTCTTCAGTGTGATTTTGAAAAATAAGACTCTGGGATACGAAACCATAAAATAGGACACTGGAATATAATGAACTGGACCTGCTTCTACAGCATTTCTGTTTCCATTTGTGGTCTGTGTATTTTGATAAAATTGTGGTTAAATCATAGCTAACCTTCAGTTCAATTATTTTAGGTATTTGGAAATAAGATGATAATCCCTTCCTTGGATGGGGACCTTTTCCAGTGGGATCGGGATCGAGAGAGCATGGAAGCAGTTCCTTTCACAGTAGAATCTCTTTTGGAGTCATCCTACAAATTTGGCGAGGATGTGGTCCTGGTTGGGGGAAAGTCTTTGACAACCTATGGGCTGAGCTCCTACTCAGGGAAGGTAAGAGCCTGAAAAGTTGTCTTGTGTGTGTGTGTTTTGAGCACTGTCTTGCAAACTCTTGTAACTCTTGAGATTTAAACTGTGGTACAGCTCAAGTGTATAACTGCAGGGCAAAAAGGGCAGAGCCTGACCTTCTTGGGCAACAGCTGCAGTGGGCTGCAGTAGGTGGCATGGCTGAGCCCCTCACTGCCATCTCCTCCTGCCTGGGAGCTCCTGCTGCATCCCCCGTGCTGGCTTTAAGCCTTGTCTCACCCTTTGCTCAGCTGATTCGACTTGCAAACGCAGCAGAGCACTGCCCAGTTTTTATTGGATTAATTTTATGCTGGGTGAGCTGCAGGAAGGAGTCGGGAAGTGCCAGAGCCAGGACAAGGGAAGGGACAGGGGGTTTGTGACCAGAGGCGAGGATAAGAGGATGACCCCTTTCTGCCAGGCTGGGAGAGGAGTTCAGCTTTATCACCTGGCTGTACTTGAAGTAGACTTTGCTGTCCAGCTTACTGCATATCAGTTAAGGTTTTAGGTGACACTTTTTTCATAACTAATTTCAGATTTTCCCAAACTAATGAGAAGAGAAAAACATTCAACATATTCAAAAGTTTAAGACTTGTAGTGGTTGTCAGTGTGTTTACTGTCTCTCAGAAGAAGCTCTTCTTACGTTGTAGAGTCACATGTAAAAGTTAAAAACTAGTTGCTATCTGACTAGTACAGAAGGTGTTTTTCTTCTGAAACTCGCTGGTTCAAAATTGTGTGTCCTGAAAGAGCACAGATGGAAAAAAGGCTAGAAAAAGCCCAGGAATTAATTGCATTATTCAGAGTCCTAGAACTGACATACCCATCCCCCTCTTTATTGTCAGATGCCTTTAAAGTGCTCGTAGATGCTTTGTGTAGTGAAGAACAGACATTTGGTAAATCAGAAACATTGTTGCACTTTGAAACAAGTAAAAAAATAGATTCGGTTAAAAAAATTTAAACTTCACAGTGTTTGTTTTAAGCAAAATCAGGGTGGGGTTTTTTTTTTCATTTTCACCATACATTTTAATGTAGAACTCTTCTATGGTGTGGTATAGAGTCATCACTAGTGCTAAAGAGCATAGACCCAAAACAAGAGTTCGTGCATTCCTTTTGATTTCCTCCTCACCGGGCTCTGTGCACCAACAGACTGCTTCTCCCCCAGTGCTCAGGAAAGTGGAGGTTTTAATTTCTGTTTTTATTCCTTCTTTACACTCACAGTACCAGTGGTGTCTCATAGGAGAAATAGTGCCGGACTCTTCCTTCTTGAGAGTTCGGGCAGTCTCTTGTCTTTGGCACTTTAGTGTCAATCCAAACTTCCTAAGTGTGTTCAACTCCCTTTTCAAATACAGTTGCTCATATAATGCAAATTCTGTTTGAGATTTGGACTGTTGCAAAGTCTGTGTGACTGTGAGAGTTCAATAAGGTTTTCTTTCTCCTAAATAGCTGACAAGGCAAAGGGGGAAGGCTCTGTGGTATTTTATATAAATCAGTAGTACTTCATTTGAAGCTGATAGAGTTATGCTGAGACAAATACAACATGAAAGCAGAATTATGCTGTGGGTCTTGTAGGAATGCTCTTTTGATGTCCATAAAAATAGTGGGAAAAGGGAAAGCTAAGATTTCTTTCTGTTAGAAGTAGAAATACATGCAAAATATACTCAAATGGTAGTCAAAATACCACAAGCTGTAAACTTTCTAGGATCCTTCGAAAATCCTAGTTCTGAAAAGCCCTTATCTCTTAAACTAGGCTTTTCAACATCCCTCAAGTCGAGCATCTAAAGTCACTGTGCTCGAAATTGCCCGGCAGCCAAAAATGTGTTGTGAGGATTGTTAGCTTTGAGTGTGCTGCTGGTTACGCTTGTTTTGAAGTTGCACAGGGGAGTCTCCTGCCTTGTCCCTTAGGTGAAGTACATCTGCTCGGCTGTGGGGTGTCGCCGGTGGGACGACGATGAGACGGAGCAGGAGGAGACGCTCCTGTTACACCGAACCCAGAAAACAGTCCGTGCTGTTGGACCCCGCAGCGGCAATGAAAAGTGAGTTCAGAGACGGTCCCATAGACACAGTTCTTGATACGTAATGTTTTAAGGATTTGACCTTCTTTTTACTCTCATCAGTTTAGGAATTGCACAGGGAGTTTAGATTGTTAACCAGAGGAATGCGCCGGGTTGGAATGTTGGCAAGGATCGAACCCTTTTGCTCTTCAGTGCTTTTGAAAATGTCTTGGGCTTCAGTTTTAGGGTCAGACAGAAAAGATGAGAGTCAAATGACAATTACTTCCCTTGTCCTTGCATACCTCAGTTTATCACTGTTCTGCTGCACAAGGCAAATGTCACTAATTTTAGTTCTAACTGTTGCTTTTTGTACAAGAAGGGGCAGTTTAAAAGTCTTCTTACAACCTACTGGTTCATGGTTAAGTTCTTCACCTGCTCATGGTAACTATCTCTGGTGGGTTTTTTATACTTAATGTCTTTAGCTTTCATTTTAAGTTGGTATTTTAAATCATTCTTAGATCTGTGTTATTCATTTCATAATGTAGGTGGTCTGTTTTTTACAAGTTGTAGAAACTGGTTCAATCTGTGGTTTTCCTAATGCGGTCACATTTAAGTTTTAATACGTTAAGATTTTTATAAAGATGCAGACATATATTCTGCTAAAAAAGCCCACCAAACCCCGTTCGATAAAATACAGATTTAGAAGGCTGGTTCCTGTATGTAGATACAGTAACTCCCCAGCAATTTAGTGGATAGTTCATCATTCCCTGTTCCCCTGCTCCCTCTTCTGTTTGCAGCAGGATGTGACAGGTTGTGCGTCTGTAGTGTATCAGGGATCACCTAATGGGAACTCCAATAGAGTTCAGATCAGATGTCTGAGAAGATAAATCTGGGGTTCTGTTATTCTTGGAGACTAAAATTAGCAGGGAGAATTGTGTCAAAAAACATAGTATTGCATCTTGTGCACCAGAATTCTCCTGTCTTTGTGGTTAGAAACAGAGGTGCCTCTCCTGGTGACATGGAATGAATGGGATAGATCTGGGGTTTTAATTCAGAGAAAGAAACATGTATGTAAAATATGCCAAACGTTTACCATAAGGGTGTAAATTCTTTAAGGAGACAGTTTAGGCTCCTGGTGGTTGCCAGACTGATAAGAAATTCTGGATATCCAAACATACTGTTGAAGAATATTTACCCCTTCGTGCAGTTCAAGACACAAACTTGGCATCCTTTCCCATCTGTATCTTTGTTGGTTTACAAGAATTGAAGAGCTTTTTGCTATGCAGTAAAACTGTGTTCTTTATACAGTTCATTATGTAGTTGTCTTTTTGAGCGTTAACCGATGGGACACGAGTGGTCCTGGTTTCATGAAATATCTGCCAAGGGGTCTGTGCTAGGTAGTATGTTGGATTAAAACAAACAAAAAAAGCGTTGTCCCTTCCTCGGTTTGAAAAATCTTACATTTCCAATCAAATCCACTCAATTAGTGAAGAGAAATATGTCTTGTGCAGGATGCTGCTTCATAAAAGCTTTGTACTTGTTGCTTTCATCAGCTCCACAATGTTTTCCTACTAAGCAGACCCAGCTGTACTGTTTGATGATTTTAATTGCCCTCTCCTTATACTAAGCCTTCAATGGCATTGGCCCTACTTCACCAGCTGTTTTCTCAGCTCACCCATCATGTTAGGCAAGACTTCTCAGTTTATTTGGTTTATGCTTTGGATTAGCACTCCCCTCCTGGTACAGTTCTGTTCATCTGACAGTCTGAGAGTTTACTGTGAAAATATGGGCCAAATATAGATAATTCAGTTTAGGAATCTTCTGGACAGAGGATTTGGGACTTCCTTGGAATATACAAGTTGCTTCTACAAAGTTTTTCTCTTTTTCTTTAAGGTGGAATTTCAGTGTTGGTCACTTTGAGCTGCGCTATGTCCCAGATATTGAAAGCAGAGCAGGATACATTGAGAGCAATTTTAAATCAACTATGAACAAAGAAGAAACAAAAATCATTTCGGATGTGGAGGAGCAGGAAGCTATGATGAAAGACACAGTGATAAAGGTCTCGGTGGCTGACTGGAAAGTGATGGCTTTTAACAAACGAGGAGGACATCTGGAATGGGAATACCAGGTAGGGGAAAAGACAGACTATTAAATATCACAAAAGTAGAAGTTTTGAAGATGTCTTTCATCTTGGGTTTCAGGCACTGTCTTTGTAAAAGAGCACACATCTGCTTGTAATTTTTTAACTGAAGTTCTGACTTTGAGCTGCTGCATCTGTTACAAAAATTAAAACAAGGAATTTAGGCACATTGTTTAGCATTATTCTTATATAATAGCTCGTTAATACAACATTAATTTTCCAATTACCTCTCTCTCCTTCAGTTTTGCACTCCAATTGCTTCTGCATGGCTGCTTAAGGATGGCAAAGTAATTCCAATCAGTCTGTTTGATGACACAAGTTACACTGCAAATAATGAGGTACTGGAAGATGAAGAAGATCTTGTGGAAGCTGCCAGAGGGGCCACAGAATCCAGTGTCTATTTGGGTGAGACACCAATTGCAGCATTATCTGTAGTAAATGTTATTCATTTCCCTGTTGATGTTGTAGTAAAGATCTTTTTGTACTGGTGGATTTCAAAACTATAAATCTTTTACATTATGGTTCTGAAATGTTCACTGCTTCGTAGTTTCAGTACATTGGAGAGAACTAGAAGTCTTGAAATTTTAGGACAGGTTTATAGCTAACAAGGCAGTCTTATTGCCTGCTAATTTGTACACTGATTGCAGTAACTTACCATGAAGAAAATTCAGATAAGATTTTTCAGGACTAGGTTTTCATCCAGCTGTCAGAATTCATTGGATGTGGCTTGTAACAATTTGAAATAATGGCCCCAGGTCCTCCTTCTCAGCTGTTTATCTGTCTCTGGGAGGTAAATGTGGTTTGGTTTTCTAAGATTTGTTTTGCCTTTGCCTTTTTCTCCACATCTTTATACCTTGTAGCTTTCCTGTTAGTGATTAGAATAACAGATAAAGAATAACACTAAGAAGAAGCCAGATAGTTCCAGCCTCCCTGGTAGTGGCTGTTGAGGAATAATCTCTACAGCATTAACAAGGGTAGGAAGTTTGAGAGGGGTTTTAAAAGCTCAAGCTGCTTTATAGCTCTTAAAAATTTCTGGCATTTTCTTGTAGCCCCAGCTCTCCAGCAGTGAAAATGAGGTGTCCTGACCTCTTGATTTTCTAGAACAGGGGAAACATATTACTTGAATTCATCTAGCCTAGCAATCAGAGTGGGTATCTCTGGTTCTCAGAATATAAAGAAATATTTTCAAAAATCGTTTTAACCACATTCTACTGGGAAATTTTATTATGAGGGCGAAGAGAACTAAATCTAAAGACTAATATGCTCTCTGATTTATTACTTAGGTATGTTCAGGGGCCAGTTGTATCTTCAGTCATCAGTCAGACTTTCTGAGAAATTCCCAACCAACCCAAAGGCTCTGGAATCCAAGAATGATAATGCAATTATTCCTCTTCCCAAAATCAAGTGGAAACCTTTAATCCGTAAGTAGCAATTCAGAGTTTCATTTATTGTCTTAGCCTGGAAAAAAAACAGGACATCTTTCTGATTTCCAGTATGTTCCAAACTAGTCTGATATTTCCAGCTGTAAAGCAGTTTAGGAACTATTTCTGTGCCTTATTAAGTGTTTATTTTTTTCTAATTAAATGTTTAATGTCTGCTTTCTTTTACTATGGATTTGACAGGGTGTTTTTTAATAACAAAGTGTTGGGTCTTCTAAATTGAATTGTTCAACAAAAAGAGGAAGAAGCTTTTCACAGTGATGTGAATATGAGTGAATTGACTTGTCCAAAACTACTCTTTTAGCAAGGGGGGAAGGTGTTAAGTAACTGTAACCTTAAAATATCCTTATTAATGTTTCCTTGCATGAAATTTGCTTCTCGTGGTCTGGTCCAAGAGGGATTTTCTAAGATTATGCAGTTGGAGTTCTCATTAAATTAATATGAGAACAGAATTTTTGGAACAGTTCAGCTCAGAAAACTGTGTCTTTTCTGCTTAGATTCTCCTTCCAGGACTCCAGTGTTGGTGGGCTCCGATGAGTTTGATAAGTGCCTCAGCAATGACAAGTATTCTCATGAGGAGTACAGTAATGGAGCACTGTCAGTTCTGCAGTATCCTTATGGTAGGTGAAGTTCCAAATTTTAAGTGTTTCAAATAGCCAGGTTTACCCATTTATTGTCTGTGAAATTCAACAAATGACCAGTTGTTTGATCTTAAATACGTGTATTTTTTTTGTAACATTTAATGAACTAGGAAATCATTGTCCAAATTAGGATTTCCAGGTTGTGGTGTAGGTACAGCGAGTGCCACGCAGAGCACTTCAGAGTGCCTGGAATTGCTACTGCAGAGCTGTTCTGTGTGCTGCCATTGCCACTGATAGTTGGTCCAAGTGGAAAAAGCTTGAGAATTATGTTATTTAGAATTTGCTAACAGTGCTACCACCACAGCCTGGTGGTGAGAAGTTTTCCATATGGAAGATATTCTGGCTTAAAGCTATCAGTGGTCAGGCCTCCTGAAGAGGCGAACTTTGATGGGTGACCTGGTTGCTGTCCACCACCTTGATTTACTGAATTTGCTCATGTGCTGTTTAAAATCATGGGGCGTGCAAACAAAAATACCCTATGTCTGTGTAGGAAACCTTATTAATGAGAAGCCAAAATTGTTTTTTAGTTACCTGCAAGTAAATCTTGTCTCTCTGTGTCTTTCATACACAGATAATGGTTATTACCTACCCTACTACAAGAGAGAGAGAAACAAACGTAGCAACCAGATCACTGTTCGATTTTTTGATGATACGAATTACAAGAACATTCGCAAAAAAGATCCTGTTCTCCTGCTCCACTGGTGGAAGGAAATTGTTGGCACCATCATATTTTGCATCGTGGCCACAACTTTTATCGTACGCAAGCTTTTCCATCCCCATCCATACAGCAGAGTAAGTGGGTTTTTTTCCTGAATTCTAAGAGGTTATTATTTTAGCTGCTTCTTTCAGTTTTGAGTCTGCAGTGAGTAATATTAATAAGTTAATAACTAATGAGATTAAAAAAATCAAAAGCCTAAATTTACTGTTTAATCTGTCTGTGAAGGCTGCCAGCTGCCACAGTTTGCTTAACGGCTTCAGCAGGTAGATTAGACTGCTTCAACATCTTGAGAGATACTTATTTAATGCTGTATCTGGGGTACAAACTAGTTTCAGGTACTTAAGAAGTTGATTTTGTTTGTTTGTTTGTTTTGTTCTTGTTTTGGAAACCGTGGTTAGCTGCGGAAGGAATCTGAAACACAGTGTCAGACTGATTGCAAATATGAGCCCACTTGTGGAGATGTTAAAGACAACAGCTGGAGTGATGTCAAGAACTCTGGATACGTGTCAAGGTGAGCTCTGTCCAACACAACATGAACAGGGTGTTGTCACTGTCACAACTAATGCTGTCTGGAGATAGAAGAGTAGGTGTTCACTTGTTCTTACCTAAGTACTCCTAGTCCTCTGACTTTGTAGGATGATCAGCAACCGACACAAAGAACTCTGTGACCCCATTACTGACAGGACATTGCAGTTATGATGAGTCTAAGCAATTCCAGAGAGTCAACAGATTACATGTCATCAGGAAGGTTGCTGTCATATTTCTTGCTGATATCCAAGATGGGAGATTGATTGATTCTTGAAGGCCTTTATCAGTTTTTACTCCCTCTGTTTCTGTGTTTATGGTTTAAGGCAGAGAAAGGCAATTGCAGGTGGAAACAGGTGACGTTTTATATACTCTGCACAATAAGCAGTCTATACTTGAAGGAAAACCTTTGTTGCTGTTACAAAGGAGTTGGTTAAGACAGAATGCTTCATAGGGGCATGTCAGGATACTTACTGTGGAACAAATGTGACCATTTCCTGTACATTTGCATGGAAAGCAAGAACTGGAGTATTTAAAGTGAGCTAAAATAAGAAAAGTTTAAGGACAGTGATGTTTTAGAAAGGATATTTAGAAGGACTAGTTGCAGAAATAGTTATTTGGGGTAGGGCTAAAGGCAAGTCATGATTCAGAAAATACTTAGCTGTCACCACCTGGTTTGCTGTAGAAACTTAGGTTACATCCATGATCCAGTGAGTATGCAACCTGATATTCTGAAAAACCTCTTCAGGTGGTCTAGTGCATGCAGAATGGATCCTACTGGGTTGGGATGGACACTGAATAAGGGCACAATCAGCAACTGCCCAGTTCATAAATAGAGAACCATCTGACAGCTTCAGTGGGCGAGCAGGGAAAAACAAAAAATGCTTCAAGTCATTCAGCGTGTTTTGCCCTTACAGAACTATTTCAGTTGAAGTCATAAATTACTTTATTTTTCTGTCTATACTAATGCATTTTTCTCCTCTACCTCCCTCTGTTCTTCTGTCCCCTCCTCACACTCTGCTGCTCACAGATATCTGACAGATTTTGAACCAATTCAGTGTCTGGGTCGTGGAGGTTTTGGAGTGGTTTTTGAAGCCAGAAATAAAGTGGATGACTGCAACTATGCTATCAAAAGGATCCGTTTGCCCAACAGGTAATGAATGGGCTTGTTGAGACACAGAAGTAATGAATGAATGGTGGAATCCTGTCCTACCCTGAACCATCTGCTCCTGAGCTGAATTCCCAGATATTTCATTGGCATGAATGACACACTTTTTAATGGGGGGGCTGACTTAGTTTTGGCATCAAGAATTTGGCATATGTAATCACAGCAGAGGGGTGACCTGCCTGGCTAAAATACTTGGATAGCAGGACCCTTGTGACGATGCTGCAACTCCATGGGAACTCCTGTGATTTCCTTGATGAATAGAGCCTTAGCTAACAGGACCAGTTATTGTAGCACACTGTTAATTTGCTTCTCTCCTTCCTCTCCTTACCTTTCCTACTCCACCTTCTCTTTCTTTTCTCTCTCCCTCACCAGCTTTTCTGCCTCCGTTTATCCGTTTTTTTTTCATTTCTGGTCCCACAACCCCCACCTTTTCTCTCAGTCATAGGTGGTCAAGCCATGCTGCTGAATTACCCTACCCAGAGCTTGCAGCACTTCCTTTTAGTGGGAGATGGGAGACACTGCTTCTGGAAATCTCAAGTTAGAACAGCAAGAGGGAGGGGGTAAAGCTATGAAATCTAGAATTACTATTTTTTTTGAATGTGTTAAATAAGTGTGACTATTTAAGATAAAAGGTTTTGTTCAGAAATTTCAGGTAGCCTGAATTCTCAGTTTCCAAGCCTATTCAAACCCATTAAATAAAACCATCAGACTTCATTTGATTCCGTTAGACTTATGAAGAGAGATAAATTACTTCAGTGAGACAGAAGGCTACCTGCTTTCCTGTCCACAGGACAGAGATAGTCCTTATGCAGTCTCCTTACATTATTCCAATTAAAAACGAATCCTAAGGTATTGCTGTCCATCTTTTGTGTCAGTGTCTTCTATATCCCTGTAGAATACTGCTGTTTAGTGATTTTTTTTACCTTTTCTTCTCAGTTTTGCTGCCTGTGATTATGTGAAAAGGGATGACTAAATATTTAGCCACTGTGAGCACATACTGCTCCCCCACACTCTAACCTAAAGGAGTTACTCTGGGGAATTTAAAACATACTTGTCTTTTGATGTGAAAAGCAATACTACTGGCCTGGTTTGTGCTGGGGCAGCTTTTATTAAATCCTTTGCAGAAATTTTTGTGCTGTGCTGTTGCTTTTTGTGACCATGTCTCTCGTTGTTGTCCTCACCCCAAATCGCAGGGAGCTGGCTCGGGAAAAGGTGATGAGGGAAGTCAAGGCATTGGCTAAACTCGAACATCCGGGGATTGTCCGGTATTTCAACGCGTGGCTGGAAGCTCCCCCTGAGAGATGGCAGGAAAAGATGGATGAACAGTGGTTAAAAGATGAAAGGTAACTCATAGGGGTTTCTCTCTAACAGTTAAATTTGAGATTGTGCATCAGCAGAACTGGAGAAGTGGTAGAGGATCCAGGAGAATTGAGAGACTGTGCAGGAAAGAGTTATTAACTTGGCCTGTTAACTGTTCAATTGAACAAGGTACAAATATATTACCCTTCTGCATAGAGTCTCTCTATTTTTTGATCCTCTATTGTGTCAGGGTCCTTCTTTCAGCTTAGGAAACATCATGTAGTTCTTAATTTAAGTTGTGTAATTGAATCTTTGGGTGACTGGATTTCTATTGCTTTCCTCCTCTTTGCTATCTTGGTTTAGATGGATCTGATTCAGTACTCCAAGGCTTCAGTGAATTTATTTTAGCAGAAATATGCGAGGGATAATCAGAGTGACAATTTGTAAAGCTCGGTAGAAGTAGGTTAAAAATGGTAAATTAGATACAGGAGTTTAGAGAGTGTAAAGAGAAAGGAAAAAGTGGGTGTATGTTGGCATTTAAAGAATGAGGCCTAGTGCAAGACTATTGAGTGGTCTCATAATAACATCTTAACATGCCTCACAATTTTTAGAATACAGCGACCTTTATATTTCAGGCATCAAATTAACATTTCACAGCTGTAATTCCTCCAAGGCACTTTAAATAGTCATTGCAGTGCGTGTTCCAAAGGACTGAATTTTTTTCAAGCTGAAGATAAGCCTGATTGCACATTGGGAGTCCAGGCAGCAGAGATTGCTAAATTTTCCTTTATCAACACTTTTGTCTCAGTGAGAAAACATTATCCTTGCTAAGGCAAACGGATGCTAAATCCTGGTTGTTAGTGATTCCCACACTTGGGTAGTCCTTCACCGTTATGGTATGACATGGGTCTCAGAGGTACCAGTTGTTAAAATCTTCTGAAAGTGCATTTCTAGTGGAATGATGGAACCTGCTACAATTTCTGTAGTATTGATCTCTCAATTTTGCTTTCCAGCACTGACTGGCCACTCAGCTCTCCCAGCCCAATGGATGTCCCATCATTTAAGATCAGGACAGAGCCATTTTCGACGCAGGAACACATTGAAATTATTGCCACTTCATCAGAGGGGGTGGGATCTGTGGGGATACCCTGTGGTCAGTCAAATTCATCTGGAAGCCATTTTTCTCCTCTGGAATTTTCTGAGACAGACAACAGGGACTTGGAGCACTCAGAAGATCCACTGTTAAACCTGCAGGACAGTGTCCTTACGGGCTGTGATGTAGAAGGCAGTACTATCAACAGTAATGAGCTGGAAAATTCCTCCCTGGAAATTTGCTCTTCAGCTGTTCCTATTGTACACCTGAAGGAAGGGACCTCCTCTTCCATTGTGTTTGAAGATTCTGGCTGTGGAAATGCTTCTAGTAAGGAAGATAAAGTTGATGTTTCACATGATGAGAATCTTTCTGAGGATAAAGGGAAAAGTACAAAGGAATCTGATAACAAGAAATCTGCTTCAGGAAGTCCCCTCTCTGTTTCTCCACCAAGGCCAACAAGTTTAAGCCTGGACCTTTCTAAAAATACTGCAGAAAAAGTCAAACCCACGTCTCCAAAGGTGTATCTTTACATCCAGATGCAGCTCTGCAGGAAAGAGAACCTCAAAGACTGGATGAGCAGAAGGTGTGAGATAGAGGAGAGGGAAAGGACAGAGTGTCTGCAGATATTTCTGCAGATAGCTGAGGCAGTTGACTTTCTGCATAGCAAAGGATTAATGCACAGGGATCTCAAGGTTTGTATTCATAGGTTACTGTAGAAAGTATGTTAGATTTTTAATTTTATTTATTTATTGCCATGATCATCACTGAACGCCTGAACTTTGCACGTTGTGCTTGTAACGGTTATCTCGGTGGCTGTGTCCTGTGGGCAAACGTTTTCTGGTTTAGTACTGTGGGATTATCTTTGGAGCTATCCTAACTTGAATTACCTATGCCCGAATACCTCACAGAAGTCTCTGGTGCTGTAAAATTCCTGGAACTGACTCAAATACTGACTCAAATGTATCACAGAGTAACTGTCCCTCTGCTACATTACAGACTTGGGCATCAACAGTTCCAAATTTCAGTGATCCTAAAGCAGCAGTGCCAGGTTGGTTAGTTCAGGGTCAAATTCTGCTTTAAACTGACAGATGATGAGCGCGTGGATAGAGGTAAAATTGTTTTGTATGTGGGAGTAATATGGCACTGGAGACAAATCCTGCTAAAATAGCTGACTCTTATCGGTGACCTCAGCATGGGTGTTACAAAAGCTGGGTTAACGTCTGTACAGTAATCTGGAGGTGCAGTGCTCCAGGAAATAAACATTCATCATTGCTTATTGCAATTAAAGTCTTTCTTACAGCAAGACTTCTTGTACCTGGCACAGATGAGTTGCATTTCTTTTATGGCATCTTTAATTCATGTTCTTTAGACAGAGTTGTTCAGTGCTGAACTGTGTGACAAAGCTATTTTGGATCCTGTTCTACCATTTCAAGTGAAGCAGATAATTGGCAGCGTTAAGTTTGCAGTTGGACTCAATCTTAGAGGTCTTTTCCAACCTAAATAATTCTATGATTCTGTGATTCTGTTTTCCTTCTTTCTATAGCAATACAGCCTAAGAGGAGGGTGTTACTCTTGGTTAGAGAAAGTAAAATTTGATTATTAGTGCTCTGAGATTGAAATGTAAACTGTCCTAGAGTTGAATTCTGAGTCAATGCTGACTATCACAACGCAGCTTTTTACAGGATTCGTAATATTTTTAATGCCTGATAGCATCCAGACAGTTAGGACGGGGAAAAGTGGTTTTAACCTCTGATATTTAATGTAACTGAAGTCAGGAGTAACTTATTGCACGTTTTCTTTCATTCTCTTATGCTAGTGCCTAATTTTGCTGAAATTTAAAGTACTGTATGTGTTACCAAATACCAGAATTTAATTGAAGAGCCCAGCTGAAGTTAATTTTATTAGCACAAGCTCTGAGAAATGGATCCCTTTTGGTAAAGTGGAGAGGCAGTTCCTGTTTCTCTTTGCTTGTTTGAGGAGGCATTAATACCCACCTTAGTGGAGTCATCACTGAAATAGCTGTAACTGCTGTTGTAGCTTCTCAGATGGTAATCATTTGGTATCAGTAGAAGCAAAAGGTAAAAATGCCATCTCAGATGTGGCAGTAAAAGGGGATTCAAATTCAGTAATACTGAAAGGATATGTCATAGTTAGAAAAACTCATTAACCCATCCAAGTATTTTCTTTTCCCATCAGCATTAGGCAATTACCTTGAACAAGTTATCTGAACAATCTTTAGTGCTTGAGAAACTGACCGTAAAAGTAATTAAATCCCTGTACTAATATGTTGCTAGACATGTTAATTAATAACCTTTCTTAACAATACTGTCAGTTGTAGCTCCCTTCACTGAGATCGCTGTTCAGTAAACTTTATGTAGAGCTTCACTTAAAACTGTATTAGTCTTAATCACTAGGTATGGAGGGTTTTGTTGGAACATCTTAAAAGTTCAATGCTGGCAGCAATTTGAACAAGAGACTTAATTTTGTTTACTTGGTATAACCAACTTGGAAGTGCTCTCCCTGAATGAACAACTTTCTCCTTCAGGAAACTTTCTGTGCTTGTACAGATGTTATTCTTGGATCCCAGAGTTTGTCTGTTATGTGTTAATTTGCCCAAAAAAACGTGCAGTATATTTAATTATTTCTCCTTGGAACAGATCTCACCTAATTTTGTAATTTGTCCAAGAGATTGGTCATGCAACCCTGAGTTCATGCCAGCACTGACAAGTGAATAATCTGCAAAGCTGCTTTGGCCTTGCTACAGGCAGAGCTAAGTGGTAGCAGAGGCCAGTTCTTGCTCCCATTGGCACCAACAAGAACTGGTAGATCTGTGTGTAAATAAATTTGTATGTATGAATGTTAAAAGATTCAAGAAGACATTTTAAGTATTTAAATTAAAAGTGCACATTAAGATGCATTAGCTAGGCTCCTGCTAATCAGAGATACTGGCAGGAATTTAGGTAGGCAAGTGAGTAGGTCACAGTTCAAATTCTTTTGAAGAAAATGGATTACAGAAACAAAAGTCTGTCTGTCAAGTGAATTTAATGTTATTCCCAGGATAAGCTGTCGGTCATGCTTGGCAGCTCAAAAGAAATTATCACTTTCATAGAACTGCAAGAACAGTCTTGGATACATTTTAAAGCATTAATTAAATTAAACAGAGTCTTCCAGATGTGTGAGAAGCTTATTCGTGTCTGTGAAAAGATGAGAGTTCTTGCTCTGACTGAAGAATATGGAGAGAAATTTCTTTGTGCAGGTGGCAAGATAACTAAACTAGAGGGTGGTTATATTTGATGCAGTCTTCTGATGATTTAAATCAAAATTGTGTGCATCTGCCTTAGACTTCATCTTTCCAAATGAGACCTTGAGGGTTTATTTTTGCTGGTACTTTGCAATAGCAGAGAGTCCCTTCTCCTTAAATTGTAGAAACTATACGCCAACCTATTCAGAGACAGTCTGTGTCCAGCCAGAGAAGTATAAAAATAAAACTTCCTCTTAAGAAGAGTTTTTCCTCCATGAAGCAAGACAGATCTTGTTGAACTCTTCTGTGTTTGTTGGAGGAGGAGAATGGGGATCAAGGCAGTGGGATACAAACCCCTAATGGAGACGTTTGATCCTTGAGCATTAGAATTCTGATGCAAAGGTGTTTGCCAGCATGGCTGTGCAGTGGGAGGGTGGGTGCTGTGCAAACGCTTCAGCAAGAGCCTGGAGGTCCTGTGGGCTTACAGGGTAGTAGCTTTTGTACCCTAAGTGTGCTGTGACTCTGAAGGGTTTGACATTCATTACAAGGAAATATAGGGGAGATAAGACCTGGCTCAGAAGGCAGTTTCAGAGGCAGGATGTGGGCACTGGGGAGCTGTTTCTGCAGTGCTTATCTCAGAGCTGTCCGTTGCTTAAAAAAAAAAACCAAGAAACCTTTTTTTCCATTTCATTTCTCTCTTGCACACAGTGGGTTTGTCTTTAACTGAAGAAGTTGGATGGGCTTTGAAGTAGGTCAGTTTTGTAGTCCCTTAATCTTGTGGAAAAATATTGCCCTCTCTCTGTCTGCCTCCTCCTGTTCCAGCATTTGTGTCAGCAAAACACAGACCATGTTCTCCCAGTCTTGAGGGTCCAGGAGCTCTGAGAGGACTTTACCCAGCACCACCTCCTGCTGTTTCCTCCCGCTTGCAGGATCAGTCTCTTCTTTCCTCAAAACTGTGTGTTCATCTGTATTTGTAACAGAGGCAGAGTGGTTTTATTTCAAAGAAATAATCATTCATTTGGTGGGTGCTGTTCTATCAGCCAGGATGCAAATCTTTTGAAAAACCATCTGGTTTTTAAATGGTCTGTTTAATGGATCATTAGCAAAGGGACATCTCAGTTCCAGTCTCTTATCAGGTTAAGCCAAGGATGGTGGTACGTAGCAAACAAGCTAAAGGAAGGTTGAAGCCACATCATCACTGTTGCTGCTCTTGTGAATTGCAAAGTCCTTAAGCTTCTATCAAAAATAAACTTTCAATTCTGTTGTGCTGACAGCTGCTCCCCAGTCAAACTGCACATTTACGCTGCAGCTGAAAAGCAGACCTTGTTCCCAGCCTTCCATTATCTATAATTTAATGTTAGGATGACATGCTGTGCGCTGGTTAATAATAAAGCCAACGAGTTTAGCACTTCGAGATTAGAATAAGAAAGATCAGGAGTCAGAACTGCAGCATCTGGTGTGAATGTGCCATGTGATGGGGAGCTGGATAACTTATCTCTGCTGTTCCCAGCAGATGTTGAGTCTAGTGTATGTTCCTCAGCAGACCTGTGTGGTGCTGGTAAACCTCTGCTGAATGGCAAGAAATGAGCATTTTGAGTTTCAGGAAGGGACAGTGTTTAATGCAGGAGTAATTCGTGTTTCCTCAGTAGCTACAATTCTTAGCTGTTACACTTCAGCAGTTTAATGAGTGGTTTTAGCCCTGACAGCATGGCTTCTGAATTAGAACCAAGTGTTGTAATGGTTGAAACACGGACACTTGTTTAGTACTCATTTTTTCTTTTCACCTCTTTGTTTTCTCAGCCTTCCAATATATTTTTCACAATGGATGACATAGTAAAGGTTGGGGATTTTGGACTGGTAACTGCTATGGACCAAGATGAGGAGGAGGAATCGGTACTGACCCCAATGCCAGCCTATGCCAGGCACACAGGACAAGTAGGGACCAAACTCTACATGAGCCCGGAACAGGTTTGTGCTCTCTGCTTTAAAGCTGTATTTGGCAATGCCTTGGAAGAGCCCTGAGTTCCTGGGAGCTCAAAGATCAGGCACTCCTAGTAAATTGTTGCAGTCAAGCCACTTAAATTCTTCCTCATCAAAGTAGAGTTTTAAGAAAAATTGAATTCCAAACCCAGTATTTTAATATATTTATTATAGCAGAAAAGTGGCTAATGATTCAAACTTGATGTAATCATTTTTCTTGCTTTGAATGCCATACAAGGGTAACTGTGTAACATTCCAGTTAATTGCAGGAGGACACTCTCCTCCTGCATGGGGTTTAAGTAAGGTGAAACATGTTGCTTTGCAGTTGGGTGTGCAGAGAGGAGCTGAGGATCAGACCAGGATCTTGGTCCCTGATGATCACTGCTGAAGTTTGCCAACGTGCCTGTGCTGTAGCTTTCAGCCCTGCACAGGGCTGACCACTTCCATAGGTGGCCTTGAAAGGGTGCTGTTTACTTGGTACATAATGACATGCAGTGAGTAGCTTGATTGCCCTAACCCTGATTTTGCCTTTTCAGATCTGTGGGAACACCTACTCGCACAAAGTGGATATCTTTTCTCTGGGACTGATTCTCTTTGAGCTGCTTTACCCTTTCAGCACACAGATGGAGAGGGTCAAGGTATTTATGTGTTTGGGTTATCCTCAGTTGGAGCATTTGTTTGAAGTAGCTATTGACTTGGTGAAACACTGGCAAGAGGTTCCTGTCAGTTTTGAGAAAGCCTTGCAATTAGCAGCACAACTTCTTTATCAGCCTTGTACAGACCCCCTGAATCACGGAAAATAAATTGCAGTCTTCCGAATGTGTGCAGTTGAATGGAGGCTTTAATTTCTTTACAAAGCTCCTCTGTTGTCAAGCCAAGTAAGAGAAACTATTGAACTAGGATATCCAAGAACTCAAGCAACAAATATAGCTTGTGACTTTAAGCCTACCAGCTTGGTTTTCATTCAAGAACTGGAACCATGCGGTGCATTTTTATTATTTCTTCCTTCGTTTGTATCTGCACTGCTTTTTCACCCAAAGCACTTCGTGAAAAATTGCTGTTCCTTTTCCTGTAGTGAGTCTTAGCTGTGAGTCTCACTCAGCTTCAGGCACAATCTTCCCATAACTGATGACCTTCATTGCATCAAATGTGGATTTGGGATGTTTGGTGGTTCGTTACAGCTCTTGCTTCCTGTTACAAGGAGATCCATCTTGCTCAGGAACAAGTTCATAGAGAACAAAGGCAACAGCCAGAAAGGCTTTTCCTCTTGTACATGGCGACCAGTGACCTGTGCAGGAGAGAAAGAGTCATTATAATTCGTATTTATCATTTATATGTACTTGGGAGGGGTTACATTCTTATGTGGGGATGGAGTGGGTTTAGCAGAGAGGTAAGAAACAACAACAGCCTGACCAAGTGCTTCAGCCATTGCAGTCTTTGGCTTAAAATGCTCCAGCTTTTTATGGCACAAAGGAGCATAGTCTAGGGGAGGAACTAGTGTTTAATTTTAACCTTTTGCACTGAAACCAATTTCAATTTCCCTAAATCAGTTTTAGTAAAAAAAGATTCCCAATAAAGAGCCATCCTGGATTCTCTCTCTCTCACAGCAGAGACTACAAGCTTTGCCCTTCCAGTTAGCAAGTAATTAGAATCAAATTTAAATTGCATCTAATTCCAATGTTTTACTTCAAAAAAGGGTTAAAAGAGTGCCCTAACCTCCCATGATTTTCACTATCATCCTGCTCCTTTTGCTAAAATCCAGAAGGAACCTCCAACCCCCTTCATTGCCAAGTTCTGAAATTTGGCTACTTTCAGGAGTTTTTTCTGAGTTGTTACACTGAGGTTTTCATTGGCATCAGCCAAGCATTAGCATTGCCTGCTGAAGCAAAACATGCTCTGCCTGACCAAGTAACCCAGCAAATTCTAGGAATCCGTGACAACTGGCTGGAAAAATCCCCAGAGGTGGAGCATGAGACCTGCCTCTGTCTCAAGCTGTTAGCAGTTGGTCTGTGGCAGTGCAATTTATTTCCAAATTAGATGTTTTGAAATAGGTCACTAGTTGCAGACTGAACTGGCAGAGAAGGAGAAAAGTTTTTTGAAGCATTTTAATGTCATAAAACTCAGTTCTCTTGAGCAGAAGTGTGACTGTTGCCCATCACTATTAACTGGTCAGTTTATACTTTCAGCAGAGTAACAGTGAATTGAATTTCGGTTTAACTTTAAAATTTTTATATTTTGTGCTCAAACATTTGAAAAAGGAGATCATTCCTAAAAGAAATGAAGGGCTGAATATTGTGCTTCTGGCTGAACACGGTAAAAGTACTGTCACTAGATGGAGCCAGTGGCCTTGGTATGGAAGAAACACAGAAATACCTATCACAACTGCTGATAAATCTGCTCATTCCTCCATAAATGTTAAATAAAGACTGGTGCTTGTGTTACTAAGACAGGGACAGTAATTTCACATGTCTTAATACTGGTGTAGACCATCTTGGGGATTATGGATGGTACACAGATCTGCTGACTTTGTTGAGCTGAAGTGAGAAAGTACAAGTTTTTGTATCTGACTGATTTAAAACTGCAGAGATCACAATTCTTGTAATTCCTGTTGCAGTCTGTATACATGGAGAAGCAGCAACTTGTCTGTTCAAGTATGTTGTGATTTTTTTAATCACTAAAGCAAGACTTTTTTAAAAGAAATTTTTTTCCATGAGGCTGATTTGTTTGGATAGTTTGCATATTTTTGAAGAATAGAGTAATATTACTGAAGAATGCTATTTTGGAAAAGTTATATGTTGTTCTTCCTATTTTTGCAGACCTTAAGTGATGTTAGAAATTTGAAGTTTCCACCGCTGTTCACTCAGAAATATGCACAAGAGGTAAGTACATCTGATGCTATCAATGATACCTTTTTCTTTAATCATTGTAGCTTTTTTCTTTGTTTTCCATTTGCTTTGCAAGTAAAAACAGAGGGAAAAAACCCCACTTTAGTGTTATTAAGATGCATTTCTCTATCCCTGTGCTTTACATTTCAAAGCTATGCCATTCCAGTAATGTGGATGATGATATTTTTGCCACAAAGTTTATCTCCAATAACTGTACAGTATTACCTGACCTCCCTTTGTAATGTGCAGTCATTCATTTCACATACTTCATGATATGATTTCTTGCAATAAATCCATATTCCCAAGGAGAAAGTGCAGAGTTCCAGACAGACAGAGGGGAGACTGTAGGTAGCACATCCATGGCTGGATGGGATCTCCCTTCCAGGAACTGGATCTCCCAAGTGGGAAAACATAGGAGCAAATTGTGCTGTGTTCTTATTAGTCAGGTCTGTAAAGTGATGTGGTTGCAGATAAAGAGGAGGTGATGCACAAAACCGCTCCAGTAATAGGCTGAGGTGCTTTCAGGTGTTCATGGTAGCTTCAGTCCAGCAGCTAAATGAGACCAGCCTTTCCTGCTTTACAGCTGTAGGCTGCCTGGGGGAAGGTGATGTGCTGTGCTCAGCTGCAGCAGGACACTAATTCTGATTAAATTTGAAGTAAATATTCAAATTACCTTTATGTTTAAAGGAAAAACCTCTGATTTGCTGTGAAACTGTGAATTACTGCGTGACTTAAAACATGGTGGCTTAAACATGAAGCTAAAAATCACTTGTAAATTATATTTCACATATTTAATATTTTTTTTTTGATTGCAAATAATGTAAAGGTTTTATAACTCTTAAATCTTGGATCAGATTTGGTTTGCCAAATTGTTTGTGGTCCTTGACAGTGAAGCCAGTTTAACAGATGCACACTGATACATTTTAAAATATTTAATGCACTTCTAGCTGCTGAGGCAAAGCACTAACACCCAAATTACTCAGAAAGAGCGGGGGGGATTTTATGCTTGTTCACACAGCCACAGCTGAAGTCAGAACGTTAAAGAAGAAAGACTTTATGAACTGGTTCATGTAAAACATGTCGTGTTTTCTTTCAGTACACCATGGTGAAGGACATGCTCTCTCCAAGTCCCACTGAAAGACCAGAGGCTGCAGCAATCATAGAAAATCCTGTCTTTGAAGACTTGGAGCTCCCACCCAAACCAGTGCTTAGGCAGAGGTCACGGACAATGAGTCTATCAGGAAATAAACATTCCAGACAACCAAGCAAATAACTATCCTCAGGATCACTTCTTCCACTTGGCAGGTTTTACAGGGATTGTTCAGCAGAAGGATCCTGTGATGCAGAATGTTTATCTTGGAAACAGTTTACCTAAACTTTTTTTTGCCATGTTTAGTGTATAAGACGTGTTGGACAGATTTTCCTTTACTTTGACAGCCAAGGAAAACCAGTAACCACACTTTCCACATTCCATTTTCCTTACCTTAACTTTCCGAGGCGGACGGGTCCAGCTACTGTGCTTACCAATGTTGTGCTCCATTGTCAGTTTTTTTGGGTTTCTTGGGGTTTTTTGAAGCTTGTAAATGTCAGCTTGCTGGGTAAGTGAGAGATCTGTAACGTGTAAATAGAATTAAAATACTGTATTTTTATAGAGCAAATTACAGTCTCTAAGCCTAGTGAGTATCTATCTGGATCACTTGCTCTTTGGTGAAATGAAGATGATTTTGAAATGAACTATGACTCCGTTTTTGTCCCTGGTGTGTAAACTGGGAATCTGCACTATTTTTAAAGCAAAAAAGTACCACAGTTGTACATATTGTCACTGTCCATAACCAGTCATTAGAGGAAATCATTTCATACTTCTGCACTACTGTAGATCTTAGGGAATGCATCTTATACAGATGAAGCTGTAGAGAAGGAAAAGGAGCTTTTTGCCATTAAATGGGGGGTTTTATAGGCGGTGGTTGGAAGAGCCATAGTCAAAATTATGTACAAAAATGTTGTGATTCTGAAAATTTAAAGCTAATGAAGTCATACGTGTCGTATGTAATCTTGTAGATTTGTACTTTTTAAAAAAAAAAAAATCAACCTGTAGGCATTTGTGTAATCTGCTAATTTAACTGCCTAATGCCATGCTTTTATTTCTCACTGTAAATATGTTAATTTTTATTTATAAAATACAGAATCAATCCATTTGGGTTGGTGGTGTACAGGATGCACTTGCTGTAATTGTTGAGTGCATTGATTATTGTGACTTCTTTCAAGTCTAAATGATTTAATAAACTTTTTTTATTTATAAGACAAAATAGTGGTTGCTTCTGTGGGAAGCCCAGATCTGTGCATGCTGCAGGTGGCAGCCCTGTGCAGTGGGAACAGGATGGGCTCTGCATTCCTGTAACTTCCTTTGCTTTCCTGTCTCACACTGGCCACAGCGTGTGTGATGACGCAAAACCGAATGTGCTGCTTGGAAGTGAGATATGATCTGGAGAAAGAAGGGAATTGGGCTCTAAACTGAGTGGATTGAGGAGGCAATCTCTCACCTGTTAACAGAGAAGGAAGAAGAAGGGATAGTTCTTACGCCGTTAGAACTGCTCTTCTAGAAATGCATTTTTACATTTCACAGAGTTAAATTTGTTAAAGTTGTAGCCTCTGAAATCAGTTTCCTAAAAAGGTGTTGGATGCAAATCCTCCTGGGGATCACTGCACTGTGGTGTGACACTGTGACCAGCAATTAAACCAGCTGACACTCTGCTGACTCTCTGCAGCTTTGTGATAAGACTGAGGTGAATTACAAAGATGGTCTCCCCTGTGCTCTTGGATAACTGTCTTAGATACTGGCTTGTCCAGGTGAAGCCAGAATGCTGCAGAGAAGATTTGGTCAGAAACAGAATTTAATTGCTTTCAGCTGGGTTAAAGCAGAAGACAGTTAAGTGTGTCCTCTTCCCTTGGATTTCCCAGTTTGCATCAGCTACAACAGCACAGTGGAATGGCCACAGCTGAAACTTCTCTGGCTTCCCTGCCAGCTCAGTGATTACAGATGGGAGCACAGGAATGAGGAATAAGGTATTTTTAACTTGATGTAGGCAGCTGCTTGTTCCAAGGGCCCTGCAGCATTTCAGTACCAACACTGGTATATGTGTTCACACTAGGTGTGTCTGCGTACTCTGGGATGTTACACTTACCCTCAAAGGTGTGTACAAACCCTCCCCTGTGTGACCCATGCCCACAAAAGCATCTGGCCATGCTCAGCCCCTCACTGCCTGGGTCAGTCTTTGCTGGAGTGTGTTGTCCCTGTCTTTGCACCTCTTTGCCCCAGCGTTTGACTGAGAAAGCCTTTACCTTGACCAGAGAGGTTCTCCTGTGAACGGTGTGTTCCTTCCTGCCAGCTGTTTTTGTGGAAGGACACCTAAACCGGGATAGCCAAGAGCCTACAGCCCTGCAGGAGGGGCTTTGACTGGGGCTGTGATGCACTGTCCCAATCCCCTTCTTACAGAGGATATTACCTGTCCCTCAGCTGCCTTCCCCCCCAAAGCTCTTGGGGCTGGAACATAATTCCTTGTCCTGTTTTATCAAAATTAACAGGGTGGCAGCAGCAAGAATCCTGCCCTGTCCACTCTTGTGCCCACTGGACTTAGATGCTGCCCCCAGAATAAGGTGTAGTTACTCTACTTACCACTTCCATGTTGTTACTGGAGTCATAGGATCTGGGAGACCTAACCCACTCCATGAAGAGCCATTTGACGGGAGAACCAGTGTTGCAACCCCAGGTCAGGGCTGTTTTTTCTACCATACTCTTGAGAGAGAACTCCTGACCCTTGTACCTGTGTTTTCAGTAGCTGAGCTGCTCCAGGCAGGACATACTTGCATTTTACTACACCTCTGAGGACAGTCCTCAGCTACCTTTGAGGTGGAAGAGCAGGACTCAGAACTTGTATTATCCTCCCCGTTTTTTTAATTTTTCAGCAAAATGAAGTTCTTCACCCCTCTCAGTGCCTCAGTCTGGTAGTTTTAGCATTAAATGTTAGCCTGGACATCTTTCTGCTGTGCTTGCTCTGCTTCCCAGGCTGCAGAAGCCTTGCCTGTCCCAAGGAAGTGATTGACACTCAGAAGGAGATATTTCAGAAACCATCTTTAAAGTGTTTCATGCCCATAGAAGATCAGTCTAAGAGCAGGCTCTGAGTGCAGCAACCCTCCCACATAAACCAGTGTGAGACCCCACCACAACTGTGCTGGGGAAGCGATGGCTGTTGTCTCAGGGGTCACCAGCCCTCATGTCACCCTGCTACAGAAAAGCTGTTGGAAGTCCAGACAAGCACTTGGAAGTAGTAAAAATTGTGGTTCCCGTTTATCATGATTTTTTTTTATGTCTGTGTGGTCCATAGACATCACAGTGCAAAACACACAAGTGAGTAATGATTCCTCTTCACATCCTCTCTTTGGGTGGTGTCAGCCACCTGTAGCCCCCTTTGAAACTCCTGGGCACTCAGTGCTCTTGGCATTACAGCAAGTCTTGCTCATCTCCTGGGCTCTGCCACATAGGATGTTCCCTTCCAGAATTAGCTCACAGATAATTCATAGAAAGCCTCAGAAAGCTCTAAACCTTTCAATATCTCAGAAGCAAGAGGGCTGAACCCTGAGCAACAGCCCAGGCTGTGGACTGGTGCCTCGGTAACAAGCGAGCTCTGCTCTTTGGCCACATCCCTCCTAGTTCCCACACCCAGACTGATACAGGTGGAGTTACTGAAACTGGTCAAGTCTGTAATGAAGTTGTGAAATGAGAGCTACAGTGGCTTGATAAGAAACACTGTCCCACCTGACACAGATCACCAGGATGCACAGGAAGATGAGTTCACATTATCATACTGATATTTTTTTCCCCAACATTATGGTTGAATTTGTCTTGGGAAATGCTCGTTAAAAAAAAAAAAATACCCAGGAAGGAATTAACTCCATTAGTATCACAAATTGTCCCAAAAATATCAAAGTTCCTCATTCTTATAACTGTGGAAGGTTAAGAAATGCATCTTTGTTGTATGTCCCCAGCTGCAGCATTCCAGCCCCTCCTTCCCTTATTTTGCTACCCATTATTTTTCCATTAGGATGTGCTCTGGCACTTTCTGTATCACCACCTCCAGCGACTGACCCTGCATCCCTATGACTTGGGTTTGCCCTTCAGGGCACCGTTGGGCACTGGCACCGCTGTGCTGTATTCCAGATCTGGAGCGGTCTTGGAGAAGGTGGCAATGGAAACCATGTCTTCTCCAATGTCCACCTGAGACCTGTGCCTGCAAATGAGCAGCTTCTTCAGGGCCCGCTGGAAGTCCCTGTTCAGGAAGGCGTAGAGCATTGGGTTGATGGTGGAGTTGCAGTATCCCAACCAGGTGATGATCTTGAAGGTGTCGACCAGGACCGTGCTGGTGGAGTCGGTGCCCCTGGCAGCGAGCCAGACGTTCAGGACGAAGTAGGGCAGCCAGCAGAGCACGAAGACTGAGATGATGATGCTGATGGTCCTTGTGGCCTTGTTCTCCAGCTGCAGGTGGTTCTGCCGCTTGCTGTTGGGGTGGTAGTGAATCTCCAGGGTCTGGGACATGATGCGGGTGGCCTTGAGCCGCGAAGCTCGGTAGATGAAGAAATACATGCTGCACATCACCATGAAGGGAACGAAAAACGCCAGGGCAGAAGCCACGATGGCAAAAATCCAGTTGGTGACAAAGATGCATTCCCTGCCTGCATCAAAGTCCACCCCGGGGATCTCATTCCAGCCTTGCATGACAGGAAGGAAGGAAATGAGGGAGGAATACACCCAGACCATGCAGGTCATCACAATGCATCTGCGAAAGGAAAGAAACGGGGAGGGGAGAGAGGGTCTGAGTAATTTTGAGTTGAGAACATCCAGTACGATTCAATCCCCATGGTAACCTGTGTGGGATATCACTGCTCAGCAGTCCAGCAGGGCTTGGAGAAGGGAAAAAGCTGGGGTACAACAAGTCCAGACGTGAATATCTCTAACAACTGGGTAATTGGTCGCTGGTTTGCAGAATTGGGGGCGGCAAAAGGAATGCTCAGAGCTGGTTGAAAAAAGAGGAGGAAAGGTTTTACAGAGGATGTTTGTTACTATTTAAAACAACAGCATGTGGATTCTTCAGTTTGGTTTCAGCTTTAATATCTGGCCATTTTCTCACCCTCTGAGGCATGATGGGGGTGGAGCTGATGGACACAACATCACAGAACCTGCACACAGGTGGCCACACAGCCCCTTCCTCACTTTTGCAACTGCACACACTCAGCGTATCATACAAAGTAAGGGGTACACAGGCAGAAAAACATGCCCAAAAGAGCCTGAACTCCCCCTGTAGAGCATCCCACTGCTGCAGTGTCCTCTCTGCCCACCCTCAGATGACTTTCCCTACCCTTCAGTTCTCATTTCAACCTTTCACATGAAACCAGCCCAGGAGCTTATACACTCTTCTGGTTTTCCCTGAATATCACTTCAGAAAACATGAGGAGCTTAAGAGAGGGAAGAGTAGTGCTACATGCATTCTTCTGGGTCTCTTTCCCCTAGTCCTTCGAAGTGCTTCAAAGTCCTTCCCCATCCATGGCAGTGTTCAAGGCCAGGCTGGATGGGGCTTTGAGCAGCCTGGTCTAGTTGAAGGTGCCCCTGCCCATGGCAGGGAGGTTGGAGCTGAATAATCTTTAAGGTCTCTTCCAGCCCAAACCATTCTATGATTCTATGAAATGCCAATGGAATGCCTGCAAAGGGCAAAAGTTGTAGGTCCAATTAGCCCATATCACTGGTTTCTACCCATTTTGCAACCCATCCTTAGCTCAAAAACTGCTTTTCCAGGAGCACCATCAAAACAGCTCAGCTGCATCCTCCTCTTCTCCGGCACCACGTGGAACATTTTCAGCAGAGTTTTAAACAGTGCGAAGACCCTTTTGCCACAACACACTGCTTCTGGGCAGCAGCTGTCAGTAGCTCATTTGGTCCAAATTCAATGCAGGCCATGCCCAAATGATGATTTGGAGGAACCCAAAGTGAGAAGCAACTCCACTCACCTGCCACGGGACATCCTTCTGGAGTAGTGGTAGGGGGTCACCACGGAGCAGTATCTGTCCAGGCTGATGAAGCACAGTGTGACAATGGATGCTGTGCAGAACATGACATCAAAGGAGATCCAGACTTTGCAGAAAAGCTTCCCAAACAGCCACATCCCCGTCACCTCGTAAATGATACTGCGAGAGAAAACAGGTGGAAATCAAAGCTCAAAGGGCTGAGTTCGTGCATTCCCTGGAAGTATTCAAGGCCAGGTTGGATGGGCCTCTGAGCAACCTGGTCTAGTGGAAGGTGTCCCTGCCCATGACAGGGGCTTGGAACTGGATGATCTTTAAGGTCCCTTCCAACTCAAACCATTCTGTGATTCTATTTCTTCATGACTGCACGGAGGTAATGCCATATTTTATCATGGAGGTTCTAAAGATGGGGATGCAGCTCTGACAGCGGGGATTCATCCTCAAAGCACAACCCAGGGCAATAACCCACAGGTGGAGCATGGCTAAAGAAGACCAAACCTGTGCTTCTTGCCTGCACCCTGAGCAGGTGCCTTGAGAGAGGGGCTTTGCCCCACTAAGCTCCCCAAATTTACATCTGCACAGCTCCGTTTATCACAGCTTTCTTCCAGTGCCCTAAGAGATTCACTTTACATCTGATCTCACCCTTCAAAACTAGAGGATTTCAACTCTTGTTTAAAAAAAAATAATTCTGGTAGGAAGACTATGCAGCTTGTACATTATATAGCTCATAAATGCCTCAGTGAGGTAAACACACTAGCAAAAAGCAGACATTATACCAAAAATACTTCCAGCAAAGTCAAGAGGGGCCTGTGAGAAGTGAGCAGCGAGGGAAGGAACATATGGCAGCTGTAGGAAGGCTGATGCATGTTTCTATAGCATTCAATGAGATGCCATTCACTTCCCCTTTTTTCACCAGCTTTCTGCAACTCCTGGGGTGCTGCTGAAATTACCTTTGTGTGTGAATTTGATGAGTAACTCCCTAGTCCTGCAAAGCTTTAATTATCCTGTAACTTCCCAGCTTGCTGGTTAAATGCAGTGAGATCAAGGCTGTTGCTCTGCAGAGCTCAGGTGGGCTCTGCTTCCAGCAAGGGCAGAAAGAGTAACTTGGTGTCAGAGGAGAGAGAAAACAATGCCTGGTCTACATCTGATTGGCAACAACTCTTTAAAATTACTTGTGAAGGTTGTTCCAGAGCACAACAACTGCTGTAGGTGGGTGCAGTGCAGCTAAAAGGTCCCAGCCCTTGGCAGGTCTTTGTTCTGGGGGATGACCAGCAAAAATTCAAGCAAACATGGATCTACAGCAGAGCCTGTCCCTACACCACGATGGTCCCCATGAGGGCATCATGGAGGGTCCCACTGCACAGACATGGAAAGGTTTCATGGCTCTTTTTCAGATGGGGAAATGACATGCAGAACTGAAGCACAAGTTCAGTCATGGACTAGGGTGCCTTTTTGCCATTCCTCAGAGCCCTCCTTATCCCCAGAGATGCTGCAGAGCCTGGGGTGTGAGTGCTGTGGCCTTCCAGAAGTATCCAGGACATACCCACACACAGACCCCAGCTGAGGAGGTGCCTGGCTCTCATCTGCACACATCTGGTGGGATGCACCTGTCCTAGCAGATGTTCTCACACCATGGGGTAGTGGACACCTGTTCCCTCTTCTCTGATGTAAAAGGTCTTTCTGCAGCTTGGAAATGATGCTGGGTAAGAAGAAATAGTAAAAGCCAAAAGAAAAAAAATGCACAGCTTGAGCAGAAGTGAAGCCACCTCTCTGTTTCACTTACACTTGCAAAAGGAAAGAGTAACTGGAAATACTCAGCCTGGAAACAACTGGGCTGGCTGGAATACCCAGACAGTAAGCTAAGCTCAGCTGAGCCACTCCTTCAAACAAGGCAAGCCAGGAACAAAACAGATGTTTTACTCTTGAGATTAAGGCACTGGGTGCCTACCCTGTTTTTCCTTTCTGTTACATTTTCCTGAGCCAAACCGGCTCCTAAGGTCACTTCTTTTCCTTCTCTTTGGCATGTGCTAGCATGCCAACTGAGGAGCAAACTGAAATTCAAAGGAGCAACATAGATAGGAAGCCAAGACAGTGGGAAAGACGGGATACAACAACCACTCCATCAGCATCACTGCTCTTAATGCAGTCCTCAGCTCACATTCCCCAAACACTTGGAGCCCACAAAATCCTCTACCAACCATGCTGGCCCCACGTGCAACACAGAGCTGTTCCTGGAAGAGGGGACTCATTGCCCTGGAGCCACGGGCAAAGCTGGACATCTAGTTCAGATAGCCAGGGTCCCTGTGTGGCCAGCAGGAAAAACACCCTTGGGAATTGTCTCTCCATCCATTATAAGGGGATCCATAACACGGGGCAGAGACATGGAAGCACAGATAATCACCATCCCACAGTTAAGCCCAGCCCTAAGCCCAGCAGGTGAACTTCCAGCCAGCCCTGCTCAAAGAGTGGATGCAGAGCAAGGAGAAAGGACGTTCGTGCACGTGTCACTGTACCAGTGACACTCCTCACCTGAAGGGCATGACCAGACAGGCCACAAGGAAGTCTGCCATGGCTAAGGACATGATGAACATGTAGGTGACAGTGCGCAGCCTCTTCTCCACCACGGGGCAGAGGAAGACCACGGTATTTCCCAGGAGGGTGATCAGGTCGATGAGGGTGAGGATCAGGCCAATGACCACCTCCTGGAGCCCGATCCCTCTCCTCACAAAGGAGGAGGCAGCAGAGGAGAAATTAGAGAGCCAAGTTTCATTTTTGTCCATCAGCATCTTCCCACTGTTAAAATCTGAAAGAGAGGAAAGGGGAAAAACAAAATTACTTTGATGCACAACTTGTAGGTGTGTGAAATGAAGGACAGAAATATTGTTTATGCTTTATTTACTCCAAGGAAATCCACGCACCCTGCTGTGCCTGTGCCATCACTGTCCCGTGGTTATGAGTCCATTAGAAGTGTCTGAAATCCTAAGGGTGAGGATAAATGTGCAGCATAAGTCCTTCATGGCAATTAAAAGCCCTTCTGTGAACAAAAATGCATCATCAGAGGAAATGTGAGACAAAAGAAAAAAAAAAAGAAAAAAGAAATGTACTGAGATCAGAGAAAGGACAAGCAAACATCTGAAAGCAAAAATTAAAGCAGCTGGGCTAGATCCCACTGAACAGCATGCCATGTCCACAAAGTGTGGGGGCTGGAACTAGATGATCTTTAAAGTCCCTTTCAACCTAAACCATTCTATGATTCTATATTCTCATCACCATCATCTTTGCCACCCCCAGACCAGCTGAGGCTGCTTGCCCAGGCTGACTGCTCCCATAACCCCACTGTCCAGCCCATGCCCTGCCCTGGGTTGTCCTGCTGCTTTTTCAGGCTCTGAAGTTAAGAGATTTTTTACTGCCATCATGGGCAGCTTCATCTTCCAGTCTGAATGGCCATGCAGGGCTGCCTGTAACCACACAGGGAGCTTAATCATTTTTCAATTTGGATTTTCCAGTTGAGGAAATTCATGTGTTTGTGTCCACAGCTCAGTTCCCAGACTTTGACTGAGTGGTGCCACAAACACCTGGGAAGGTGGGAATGATGTGCTGCAGAAAATCCAGCAGTTCAAAACACACTGGTGTGGCTAAGGGCAAAGACAAAACCTGTGGAGAAAAGAGAAGTATAGAATTATTTCCAGACGTCAAACTGTTATTATTTAAATACCATCACTTCTCCTGTGACCAGGCTCTGCTTGCACAGTATCCTCAGGTCAATCCCACGTCTCCAGGACATCACTACTGAGTGCAGCCTGAGGGTGGGTCTCCATAAACACCCCTGTAGTCCTACATGTCTCATCTCACAGTGGCCAAACTTTGCCTTGGGAGCATTGTAAGAACAAGGCAGAATGTAGCAAAATGTCCCCAGTATCTGTTTTTCCTTCCAGCAGCCTATGATCCAGAATTACCTCTAAAGACCATTTTGAGAACTTCTAAATCATGAAGTTGTCCTGCTTCCCCTTTGGCCCAGCAAACTTTTAGCACCCATGACCTCCCATAGCAACACCTCCCACAGCTCAGTTATGCACCATGCAAAGAAACACCTCTTTTTGCTTGTTCTGAGCCTGTCACCAGCTAGTTTCATTTGGTGCCCGCTGGTCCTTGGAAGACACATCATGGAAACAATCCCCATCCACTCTCTCAATGGCACTGGTGGGCTCTTTAACCTGTCACATCCCCAAGGCCCCTCTTCTTCTCTTAGTCAGGCTGAAGAGTCTCTGCCAATTTGCTCATTCCTTGTACAGAAGCAATGGAGGATTCCTGTCCATCCCTCCTGCTCTTCTGTGCCTCTGGGATGGACCAACACTCAAAAAAAATTATGAGAGGTAAATGGACTGTGGATTTATCTAAGGGCATAATCTCTGTTTTGTCCTGCCTCCCTTTCATGACCATTCCGGGCTCGGTTTGCTGGTTTGATTGGTGCTGACCTTTCCATTGGGCTGTCACCATCCAGAGGTCTTGTTCCTGACCAGTAACAGCAGCTTTAGATGGGAAAATAGGATGAAATGAGGAAATTAAGTTCTCTTCATCTTCCCCAAACTCCATCACTTCACAGTTGAGTTTCTTCTTCCACTTTAATGCTCACTGAGTCTCATAAAAGCTTTTCTACAATTCATTGAGTCAGACCTTCCTTGTCCTTCATGCCCTGATTAAACTTTGTTTCACCTGCAAATATCACCACTTCAGGATTCATGATTTTTCCAGCTGGAGGTTTACAGGTTCCCACATATCCCAGCCCCTATCCTTGCAAAGGGCATCACTGGCCTCTCTTCCACATGCTGACTCACTGTCCACTCTCCCCCTGCATTTCACCTTCCGGACAAGTATTTATTCACACAAGGAACTTCCTTCTTAGCTCAGGGCTATTAAGTTTCCTTAAAATCCCCCACCATGAGGGACCATATTGAAAACCTTTCAGAAATCCAAGCAGGCTACACCAGCTAGGTGCTTCTCATCCACATACCTGCTCACTTCTTCCAGGCACTCCTATATGATTGTAAAGCTGGGCTGCTTTTTCTAATAGCAATGCTGACCTTGTCCTTGGATGTAATCATGTATCACATGTACCCACTCATCCTTCAAAATCCTCAGCTCCCTCCCTTTACTTCTATTTATTTGCTGGATTTAGTGGGTTTGTTTTTTTCAAGTTAAAAAAAAAAAAGTAAAATCAAGAAATTAACTAAAGCTGTCTAGAAATAACTAAGAAGGTAAGAAAGAAAGTTTCTACTCAGCCAAGCTGGGATGAACAGGCACATTTTTTGGACATCATCTCTGTGGCAGCCCCCTGAGCCAGCACTGCTAGAAGTCTGCAGGGTGTCTTAAGTACATCAGTCTTAATGAAAATGTTCCTTGGACGACATTTCACATCCCAGTAACACCCCATAAAAATAAAATAAAGCATCCTGTCTCCAGCTCTTCTGTTACTGACAGGAAAGGGGATAATCTGCGCCACTCTTTGTAACAGCCCCACTGAGGATGTCACCAGGCTGGATGAGCTCCTGCAGAACAGTTGGATTTCAATGCAGCCACACTTCCTGGCAGGAAAACTGTTCAGCCCGTTCTCCCCCCCTGCATGGTCTGCACAGACAGCACAGTGACTGCCAGCTGGGAAAACCACATGGAGACAACCCGTGGCCCCATAGCCAGTCAAGCTTCAGAACCTGCCACTGCAAGGGCCATTCCATGCTCCACATCCATCTCCCAGCTCATCTCCCATATGTGCTGGGACATGCTGGTGTCCTCACACCTCTGGTACTTCTGTAAGGTCTGGAAACAGTCCTCTGATTCCCACCTCAAGCTGACCCCTAACCAGTTTACACACATGAGCACCACCCAGTCAGCCCCACATTGTCCCAGAAGACCATGGGGCTTCTAAGACATGAACAGCAAAAATCAGTTTTGACGAAAAACCTATGGTTTAAACCTTAAAATCTGACATTGGTTTGTAAAACACCAGGTCTTAAGGTTTTAAAAAAATGGTGTCAGATTTTTGTTCTATAGCCGTGGATAGATGAGAATGATAGAGGAGAAGTCTGGATTAATTATTTGGGGTTTTTTAGATGTAACTGAAACAAGAAGGTTTCAAAGCCACATTTTCCTTTTTCTGCAAAGACTGTTCCCAGACGGTCATTAAGTCTGTATCAGTGTTAGTACAGCTCTAATTAAAGCAGATTGTTACTTACAGAACATTGCTCTGCTACTGCTCTGCAAATACACACCACTCTCAAACTTTAAGTAGCATTAGGACACGGTTATTAGAGTTTCTCTTTGCAAGTGCCCTGTGCTCCTCAAGTGCCATCTTAGCCACCAGCCTGGGTTAAAAGGTCTTCTCGAGTGAAAAACTCACAGAAGGTTCCTTAAGGCAGGATGTATTCAGGAGTATGACTCAATGAAGAACAAAAACAGGAGACAGATGTGCCCACACTCAAAAAACATTAGGGAAAAACTCTCTTGTCTTACTATTCTTTGGTCAACACAAAGACAGGCTGAGGATTGGAAATAAGGCTGTCCTTATTTGACATCCATGACTTCTCTACAACAAAAGAAAGGGATGGGTGCTTGAAACTTCAGGCCTGGACCCTGAACCCTAATTTAGAGTGCAGACAACAGGGTCTTGCTGCTCTTGATTCCTTTTCAAGGATCCCCAGGTAGAGGGGCCTTGGAAGCTCATCCACAGTCCCTGTTAACTGAGAAGTGCAGCTCGTCCACCTGGAGAATTGTTAATGCAGGAAAGTGGGAGATGAGACAATCCTAACATCTCTGTGGAAATTACTGGGACAAAGCAGGACGTGCCATCCTTCCCAGGGATGTACTTCCACAGCTTAAAATATTGCAGCTTTTAAATTCTCCCATGAGCTGCACCAGCCCATGGGGTTGTGATGCTCATATACCCCAGAGTCTTTCTACAACATCAGTCTTTCAGTCTTTTCTGTAAGGAGCCCTCTTAAACCAATAGGATAAATGCCCAATTGTACCATGATGTGGGATCACCCCAGGTTTCCTGGGGATCTCAGATGCCTCAGGGTTTGCATTGTTCTTATTTGTTCTTATTATAGTTTTACTTCCCTTCAAAAAAACTCATGGGCTAGATTCTGCTCTCAGGTTGCCTGAGCAAAGCAACCCCATCATTTCAGTTTCCCTTTAATATCCAGAAAGTTTGACCTAATTTATTCTGCAGAAAAATCCCAAGCAAAAGGTTAATTTCGTCAGTAAAAGGTATATTTTGATGGCAAGGGAGGAAAAAAAGCTCTGCAATCTCAAGGCTGGCTGCACTTCAAAATCTTACAGGAATAATGAAAAATGGAAATATATTTCTGGAAATGTATTTGCTGTCAGACTTTGCTCCTCTGCTAAACCAAGAATGAACCAACGCACAGCAGCAGGTTCGAAAATCTCACCTGCCCCAGGACCTCAAACCCATTTCCCTCCTCCTCCTCCCTGTGAGTGAAAACTGCATCGGCTCAGTAATTTGTTGAACAGTCCGTTATTATGTGGTGACAAAGGAGCAGGAACATCCCTGGGGATGCTTCCACCTGTACAATCTGCATTCAAGGAGGCCACACAGCGACTGAGCCTCTGCACTGACTTTCCTTCTCCCTCCCTCTGTCCAACTTTCCCATTTGAAGGGCAGCATTTTTTTCCACATTTAAAGGTGTGGAATCGGCACAGAACAATTCCCACGGCCTCTCTGCCAGCCCCGGGGCTGGAAACCCGGCGAAGTACAGTATCCTTACCTTCAAAGCTGACGGCTGAACGCAGCCGGCCGGCTTGAAGCAGCTGAGCAGTATCCCTGAGCCCGGAGCGTGGATCTTGCTCAGCAGCAGGGTACAAAGGACTCAGAGCAGTTCTCGGGGCTCCTGGATCCCTCCCCACGGAACTTCTCCGAGCCCGGCTGCGTGAGGCCGATGGCTCCTGCCCCAACGCAGGACATGGAACCCGCACCTACAGCCGGCACAGCGGTTTGGGATCGCCCCCCGGCAGACGGGCACGCTCCTCCACAGCCAGAGCAACTCTCTCGTAACCACTGCTCCGAGGAGAGAAGAGAGACTGGAGCGTAACCACAGCAGTAAAACTCAAGGCGAAGTTAAATCCACTCTGCAAACATGGGGATGCCCTTTGGTGTTGGGGGAGCGACCGAGCCGGGGTGCCAAACACACAGTCCCTGTGCTGCCAAACTACCAAGCCCTGGGGTGCCAAACCCCCAGCCCCTGAGCGCAAAAACACCAACCCCCGGGGTGCAAATCGCGAGCCCCGGGGTTCCAAATCCAACTCCCTGGGGTAAAAAATTCCAAAACTCGGGGAGTAAGAATGCCAACCCTCCGGGGAGCAAAGCCCCTGGCCACCGGTAGGTCAAAACCCCGAGGATGCTGGAGAGCACATCTGCCCCTGCATCAGCCCGGGGCAGGGGGAACCAGCCCGGGGTCTGTCTCGGGAATGGGAAAGGAGCGGGAGAAGCCCTACCCGGGCTGGGAAACGCTATCTGGGGGTGTGTCCCCTTTGGGCAGGGAGCACACGACCTGCCTGGGGGAAGCCTGCTAAAGAGGGAGTCCCACCCGGAGCGGCGAGGGGCGGCAGTACAGCCCACAGGGAGCCCTACCCGGGGATGGGATCTCAGGATCTGCCCGGGGATAGGGATGGGGACGGGGATGAGGATGCCGGCGGCAGCACTTACCGAGGGAGCCGTGGAAGCCGCCCCGCTCGTTCCTCTGCCCCGCTCCTCCCCGCGCCTCCTCCCCGCTCCCAGCCGGGAGCCGTTTCATCCCTCCGGGAGCCGGAGCTCCCCGTGGAAATGGTGCTTTTTTTTTTTTTCCCCTGCCTTCAAACCAGCCTTCCCACTCCCCCCGCCCCACCGCAGCTGCAGGGGCACGGCGATCTGATGCACGAAAATAAAAACAAGCGGCGTTCAGTGGGGTTGTCTCCTCCGTTGCTAAATAGGGTGTTCTGTTCATGAACCAAAATGCCAAAAAAAAAACAGACTGGAAGGAGAAACTGTGGCATCAGCGTTGGTGACGTGTCACCTGCCCAGTCCCTCCCTGCCTTGCCAGGGAGGTTGGGTCGGGGTCGGAGCGATGGGATGGTGGGTGTTGGGTTTTGGAGCAGCTGGAAGCAGGGCAGTGGGTTGTTTAGGCATCTCCCGGGGGCAAACCTGGCTAAATTGGCTGCCTGCAAAGGAGAAGCCCTCTTCCCAGCTGCCGGTCTGGGCTTGAGGGAGTGACTGACACCTCTCGGACTCCTCTGGGAGCTCACTCAACTTAATGAGCTGGCAGAAAATGAGCTTGGCAAGAAAAGGTGTGAAAATCTCGTTCTTTGAGTGCTTGGGTGGAAACCTCATCCATAGCCCTTGTTCTAAAACAACCCCCTAAATCACACCCAAATGCATCAACTCTTCACACTGGCTTGCTGTCACCAGTAAGTCTCTCTCCTTTCCCACCTGTTTTCCAAATAGAATTGCAGAGGTTTTGGACTGTGGCTTCACATATAACCAAAAACGTCCTTGCAGAGTTTTCTCAATGAGTCTGGAAAAGAAATCTCTTGAGTAGGATTGGTGAAAAGTAAAGAAATTCAGATTTACTGTCCTCTACCTGGAATAGCCCAGCTCTTGGCTGGCCATTGGCCTCCCAGGTTTTGGGTTTGTGTTTGACATTGATAACTAAACTGTGATGGAGGAGCATGTTTGGATCATTTTGTATTCAGAAATAGCAGATTACCCTTTGACAATAATAAAATATAGTTTAAATTATGTTTTTCCACTCGAGGGAAGGGAGGGAAGGAAGGAAGGCAGGAAGGAAAGGAAGGGAGGAAGGAAAGGAAGGAAGTAAGGAAGGAAAAGCTGGAGAAATAAGTATTTCTTATTTGTGGATCAGAGTATTTTATGAATTTTGATTGATTCCATTACTTTAGTCAACATAAGCTTCCATATGTTTCTGAAAATGTCAGCTTTGACAACTTTGGTGTAAAATTCTTTAATATTGTGTTTCAAGTTATCTTCTAATTTACATTTAATTTAAAAAAGGCTTTTATAGAAACTGAAATTTGAGAAAAATATTTTATTTTAATCAAAAATCAACAGTATTCAAACCTGAAGAAAAGTTTCTATCTGTGGTTCACCAGTCCTCTTTGCCAGCTGAGCTCTTGGAGCCACTCAGGGAAAAGGAGCAAAGGGGTGGAAGTTATAATAAAAATAATTTCTGGATTGAGGGTTTTATTTAAAATCTGGTACAGAGTCTGTTATTTCTCCATTTGCTGACAACCAAACATCAACAAATAGAGTTAAATTAGATATAAATCTCCACATTTATATTAAGTATAGCGCATTTTACATTAATATTTTTAAATTATATAATATATATAAAATTATGCAAAGGAGAAAAACCTTGTAATTTTAAATAATAGCTAGTTCTTTTTTTTTTTTTTTAACAGAACTTTCCTAAAGCATATTTTCCATAGAATCACAGAATCACAGAATATTTTGTGTTGAAAGGAACATTTTGGAGTCATTCAGTCCCAACCCCCCTGCCATAGGCAAGGACACCTTCCACTAGACCAGGTCACTCAAAGCCCCATCCAACCTGGCCTTGAACACTTCCAGGGATGGGGCAGCCACAGCTTCTCTGGGCAACCTGTGCCAAGGCCTCACCACCCTCACTGCGAAAGATTTCTTCCTTATCTCTAGTCTGAATCTACCCTCTTTTAGTTTAAAAACATCATCAGCCCTTTCCTATGGCAACAGGCCTTGCTAAAACGTCTGCCCCCATGTTCCTTATAATCTCCTTTAGGCCCTGGAAGGTGCTGTAAGGTCTCCCCAGAGCCTTCTCTTCTCCAGGCTGAACACCCCCATCTCTCTCAGCCTGTCTCCATAGCAGAAGTGCTCCAGCCCCCTGAGCATCTTTGTGGCCTCCTCTGGACTTGTTCCAACAGGTCCACATCCTTCTTTTGTTGGGGGTCCAGAGCTGGATGCAGCACTGCAGGTGGGGTCTCACCGGAGCAGAGCAGAGGGGCAGAATCCTCCCCTCACCTGCTACCCACACTGCTTTGGATGCAGCCCAGGATACAATTGGCTTTCTGGGCTGCCAGAGCACATTGCTGGCTCATGTCCATCCTCACCAGCACCCCCAAATCCTTCTCCAGGGCTGCTCTCATTCCTTTCATCCCCCAACCTGGATTGATACCTGGAGTTGCCCCGACCCAGGTGCAGGACCTTTCATTTTGCCTTACTGAACCCCTCTTTTTCTTCTTCTCTCTTTCCCTTGAATTGATAGTGCAGAAATAGTTCAAAAATCCAAAAGAAATTGCCTCTCTACCTAATTACCTTTCCTGGGGGCTGGAGGGGTCTCTGCCGCTGTCCATGGTATCACAGGGTCACCTGGCCGTTCTTTCCTCCTGCTGGGCCTTTCTTTGTCCTCATGTAATCCAGGCAGGCTATCAGACTCCAATAATTGAGTTTTTATGGAGCAGAGAATAATAGCAAAGGCCTGCAGCTCTTCAATAGCACCAATTTCAGAAAAATGGCAAAGGAAATAACAGCAAGAAGAGGAAGAAAGTGGCTTGGACAGAGTGTTGCAAATACTGTGTCAGACACTTGTATTAATGTCATCTGTGATTGATGTTACAGACCATCAAAAAACATGACACAATTTAATATTTACTGGAATTTCAAGGGTATTGTCAAGCAGGAATTCTTAGGATGTCGTGGGTTGTTGGGGTTCTGGTTTTACATTATATTCAGTGCTATCTGGAAAGGGAGAAGTGAGAGAAAATAGAATTTATCTGGCTTTCTGATCTTTATCACGAGCAGACTAATAGGAAATGTACATTGCAGAGCCTTTTGTATATAAAAAGCATCCTGATCTCAGAAAATCTGAGGAGTAGTAGAGCTGTTTATGCAGATACGGAGGTACAGCTCCTTAAATTGGCAAACAAGATGGTACAGGGGATGGGATACTCAGAATGGTTTGAGGCTTCATTTCCACTTGGTACCTACTTGGAAAGCATTGTTAAAACCCCTGAGGAGTGGGGGAAGGAGCTCAGACCAATGTGTTACGTTTCCAAGTGGAAGGACACAAGAAAACACTTTCCTTGGTGGCTTTTAGACTTCACGGCTTCAGCATTGGGCAGCTGCCATGGCATATGATAGCCCCACCACACGTGGAGATTTAAGAAATGCACTGAGATAAGAAAGGCCTGTAAATCATGTGGAATTGGGTAAATAGGCCTGTAGGAGTGGCAGGTTTGTTTTGGTGTTTTCTCTTCCCTTGCCTCTTGAAAGGGGGGCACTGATGGCACTGCCTCTTGTTCAGCCCCTTTTTAGGGCAGCGGTGTGAGAAGTAGAAGGAAGAAATGAGCATTTGCTTTCCTGTCTGTCTTGATTTATCCAGGTGTGAAACTGTACAAACAGTTGTCTCGACTGTTAAATAACTCTTTACTAACTCTGCTGATTGACAGGATTTCTGAACAGAAGCCTCTGAAGGCACTTGCTAACCACTTTTCTGGCAGCCCTAGGAATCAGAGGCAGCTGCCTCTGAGATGTGCTCACTGTCAGGTTGCATTGGCATGCTGGGCTTGATTTCTCTGTAAGTGGTGTTAGTCATCAGCCCAAGCAATGAAGTTCCTTTGACACATGATACCTGCTGTGCTCTCTGATTGTGCTTTTTTCAATATCTTACGTGTTGTAGCGTCTGAGACATTTCTTGTGCTTGATGAATTCTACCTGGCAATTTCACTTGCAATTTTCCCTCATCAGAACCCATATATTTATATTTCCTTTTTCAGGTGGGATTTGTAATCTTTCTACCTTGACATATTCACTCCTAAGATGAACACTGAGGGATTACTTTATTGCCTGTGCCAGGCACTCAGCTCAACTGTTCTACGCTGCTTCCACTTGCCCCTCGGACCCCAAAAGTGGTCCCACTTCTCTCCAATGGCTGTGTGGGAGATATAAACTCCTAATTTCACCTGTCTCAATTATGTAATGTATATTCTGGAAATAGATAGTACGGGTATTCCTACTGCCTTCCACAACTGCCTTCCACATTTGCCTTCCAGCAATGTTTCTCTGGATACACTTTTAACTGTGCAAATACCTCCACGTCTCTGTGTGTGCCTCAGCTGAACTGCAGCCTGTGTCACTGTTGAAAAATCAGCATATTCCCGATTTTCAAGGGAACTGGAAAGACCCAAAACATTCTTAGCGAAATCCATGGGAATTACTGGAGCCCAGGAGAGAGTTTATCAGAATTTATTTTCACATCATCCATTAATTCAAGGCAGGAAGATGGATATACAGTTACAGGCAATTTTGGATCATTGTATCAGTCCCACTTGGAGAGGAAGAAGAGCAATCATAATTTATCTCTTCAAAACCCAAACTGTAAAATGTGGCAGGCATCTCCCACCCAAGTGCAGACTCAGCCCTGTCTTTCCTGGAGTTCAGGATGTGGATGTAGTCTCTGACAGAGAGCAGGACTGGCCAGCTGTGGCAGAGATCAGGGCGGTGCAGAGGGCTGGTTTGCAGGGGCACTGCTGAGGTACAGACTGCCTGACTCATTTGAGAGGACAGTGTATCCCTTGGTAGCTCATTTTCATGATGAAAATGAGTTTCAAAATCCGTTTTTTCTGTCATTCTACACGAGTTTCTCATTGGTACCAACAAGCAAAGTGTAGTTGCCAGACGGAGCTGTGGTCGCTCACCCCATACCTCAGCTCACAACCCCTCAGCTGCAGGGCTGTAGGTACTTAACTGACTTAATTGATATGTGGAGTTTTGTGTCCAAATTCTGCTCTATTATGGATTGACCCTTGAGCTAGCGAGGCATTTGAGGCTCATAAGCTGTAAAAGCATGTTCAGAAACAGAAATGGCATAGCTCTGCCTTGTCACTTGTAACAGCGGCAGCTCCTGAATGCCCTTGAATGTTTGAGTTTTTCATTGTGGCTTCATTTCAGCCACACTCTGGTGTCCCTTCACCCAGCAGTGAGCAGCTCCAGCTGAATCTTCATCACTCCATGGGAAGACCTTGGGCAGTTCATTCTGTAGAGGTATAATAGATCTGATGCTGCCAGATTACAGTCCTTTTGCACTGGCTGATAATATAACAGCCATAGCTGTGCTTGAGGTATCCTATAGTTCACACGGAGGTATATAAGGCTGTCAGGAAACTATCCCTGGGTTTTCTTGAAAGCAATAATGATTTTTACAGTAGGGCCAGCTGTTAGACATCAGGACACTCCCTGGGAACTTTGGATAGCTTGCACTGGACTGCGCACGCATCTGCTGCGTGTTCTCACAAAATTGCTTGTTCACATCTCTGAAGTGGCTTGTTTATCTCTTTGTAGCTGTTGGGCAGATGCCTTTTATTTGTGTGGGAAATTTCTCCAGAAATTTGATGGTACTTCTAAGCAAAATGTTTTTGCATGTGTAGGGCATGTCCCAGTTATCAGATGGTCAGGGTTTCAACGTGGGCACGCTCCCTGCCCTTGTTTACACCGCGGCACTTTCACTGAGCATCCCTGTGTTGTGCAAACAGAAGCCCATTGTCAGGAAGGAGCCTTGGTATTTTTACCCTTATGTTAATAAGGAATCAACCGAAACCTGGTGAGTAAGACCAACATTCCCCAAAGTGCTCCCTAATTATGGCCACCTCCGTTCCTCAGCACCCAGATTGGGATGCCTTGGCTGGGTTTGCAGTGGGGTTGTGCAACTAAGCCTTGTGTGTTCTTTGAGTTCTCAAAGACCATCGGAAAATTCAAGCCCAAGAGGTATGAAGATACTTAAACTGAGTCATCAGAAGTGAGTGGACATTTTTTAAGCCTTCACTGCCTGCCAAAAACAGCATAATGACTCAACGTCATGGTCTGAAACAAAAACCCTGGTTCTGCGTGTTATCTATTAGACCACGTCAGATGTGAGGGAGGGAGAAAATGATAAATCTAGTCAGCAATTCCACTGAGTAGACACTAGAGATCTATTGCAGAGACCACCAAGGGCAGATGCAAAGGCTTTTGTTAACCTCGGAAGAAAAGACACCAGTGGGCACAGTGATACACAAAAATGTGTCCTGAGAGGGAGGAGAGCACTGAATGCCCACACACAAAACCACTGGAGGAAAAAAGTCAGTATGTCCTACACGCTGTATCAGGACAGAGTATCTATTTGAATAGCTGCCATGTTTTACTTGCTTCCAACAATTATGTTTCCTGGCTCTGTTAAGTATTTCTAGCAACAGCGCTGAAATTATTGTGTAGCTCTGAAAGAAAAAAAGCCAAAGAAAATTTTCTTTTCCTTTTTTATTGTTCTTCTGACAAGGTGGACAGAGGCTGTTTTCTCTTGTGCTGAAAAATCTAATTATATACGTACATAAAAAAATAGAAGGCACTAACCATTTGTCTCGCATGACTCACCACTGTCTTTCCAAATGTCATAAATGCTGGCAAGCAAACTACAATCACAAAACACATTAGTGTCTCTCAAGGCTGCTTGGCTCGATTACAGACTAGAAAGGATTAGGCTGAGTAATTGGGAAAAGATGGGAGGAAGATTTCACCAGGCACCTGGGATTATTGCATGCTGGAAACATTGCAGAAGATAAGCCACTAAAGGACAATCCAGTGCCTTCAGCAACGCTCCCCATCGCAGGGTGATACTGTTTGTGCATCCCAGAAGAGATGAAGAAACAAACCAATGGCCAAGTGGAAGATGAGACACCCACATTTTGCAATGCCCAAGAAGAACAATGTCTTGAACACCACCATTCCCTGGGAATTGCTTTCTTCTCATGCGCTCTCTTACTGCAGCAGCCACAGAAACCAAAGCCAAAGCTTGCTCCTACTGAACCTTTGCTATCACAGCTTGAACTTCTGGCCCTGGATAAACCTCAGGAAGCACTGTGGATGGGACCGCGAGCTACATTTTTACCACAGACACAAGCTGAGAGCTTCTCTGGGGTTGCTCTGCCTTAATCAGGCTGTCCAGGAATTCAAATTTTGGTCTAGGAATTCAAATGTAGCTTTGCACCTAAAATAAAGGGCTGTTAAACCATCATTTGGGCTTCCTTTTTTAAAGAAAAAAGTGGATCCCTCTCTGGATTGCATCTTCATGGGCACCTCCCATGCAGGAGCAAGGCTGTTGCCTGGAAGCTCTTCTCTGGACCAGGTGATGCAGAAGAAGGTCTCCAGTACACCATGGTGAGACCCCAGACATCCTCACTGGGATGCCCCCTCTCACATGGCTGCAAAGTGCCGTGCAGTAAATGCATTTTACTTCCTCACAAACCTCAGTGGAAGACCAAGGTCCTTCTGGTTATCACAGCACAGCTTCATCTCGGCCCTGGGACTACAACAGGTATCGAGGTCCACCCTGCAGTGCTGTGTCCAGCTCTGAGACCTCCAACACAAGCAGGACATGGACCGGTTGGAACAAGTTCAGAGGAGTCCATGAAGATGATCAGAAGGCCTGAGCACCTCTGCTCTGGAGACAGGCTGGGTGAGCTGGGGTTGTTCAGCCTGGAGAAGAGAAGGCTCCAGGGAGACACTAGAGCCACTTCCAGGGTCTAAAGCAGCTACAGGAGAGATGAAGAGGGACTATTTACAGGGACATGGAATGACAGGACAAGGAGGAACAGTTTCAAACTGACACAGTGTAGGTTTAGATTAGATATTAGGAAGAAATTCTTTACTGTGAGGGTGGTGAGGCACTGGAACAGATTGACCAGGAAAGCTGTGGATGCCCCATCCCTGGAAGTGTTCAAGGCCAGGTTGGATGGGACTTGGAACAATCTGGGCTAGTGGAAGGTGTCCTTGCCTATGGCAGAGGGGCTGGAACTGGCTGATCTTTAAGGTCCCTTCCAACCCAAAGCATTCTGTGATTCTGCAATTCTAAACATGTCAGAGCAGACCAGAGCCAAAGAAGAATGCACTGGGCTGAGTAGAAGATGGGATCAAAAGACTAAGTCTCAGTCTCACAACATCAGACATGATGAATCTGCTGTAGATAGGCTTTAATAAATAGGTAACTTTTTTAAAAAGTCAAAGTTACTTCTGAAATCCTGGAGAATTTTGAAGAAACTCATCCCTTCATAGCGAGATGGGCAGTGTACTTCTGAAACACAGAGTTTCTTAAATGCTCTTCCTCAGATTCCATGGCACTGATGCCAGGACCTGTCGTTTCCAGCAAGAGCCAGTCTCATTTCAATTTTACAATCCCATTGGAAAATGTTTTTCTCACTGTTTAATGTCCCATCCCCAGAGCACAGTGCTGAGTCTCATTCACATGCACAGCATTTCCTGGCGTGACTGGAGCCAAGTCTGGCTGCTGAGCTGTGAAATGTGTGTGTTTCCACTCCGATGGCTCCTTCTGACGAGCCTGGAGCACAGACTTTATCTCGCTGGGTGACGTCAGGGTGGTGGTGCCTGATCTTCAGAAAAGATTCTCGGTAGGAAATGACAAATCACGAAGAAGTACTCAGGTGGACAGGGAAATTGTGTGCAGGAGAAGAGCTGGGCTCTGACTGTCAGTATCTCAGACCATCCTACGCTGCACTGAGATGTGCTCTTCTCTACAAAAAGCTGCATCATGTTTTTGTCACTGGGCAAAAATATCTGTGGCTTATTTTTATCTTTAATTGGATATCACCTTTCAAATCCTATCCCTTCCTACCCAGATCAAGTGGAATGGACATAAATACAAACACAATGTAGACAACCTTATGCTGAAGAGCACAGTAACAGCACATTAATGGTCTTTTTTCCCCAAGGCATTTCATCTTGAATCCAGGAGAGACTTGTTTACTGATGTGATTCGTTAGCTGAAGGATCAATTGTTGCCTGGCAAGGTTAATATTTCACATTTTAATATGGATTTTCACTTGAGGACCTAAAAATTATTTACAAGCCTTAAGTTCTGAACTACAAACAGTTTTTTGCAGCAAATTCTGGATGCCCCATCCCTGACAATGCTCGGGCCAGGCTGGATGGGACTTTGTGCAGCCTGATCTAGTGGAAGGTGCTTTTTTTTTTTAAGAACATGATCCCTCCTCCCAGTACCTGTCAATAAAACAACAATTACAGTTACAAAGTACTTTAGAGCTGTATAACATAACTCTCTTGCCAGTATAGAAAAACCTTTTACTAACTTCAGTAACATGGTGATGACATATCCGTAGAACATTTGCATGTAAAAGCACACATCACTTGTCTTTTTAAGCTTAACTGATGCTGCAATATGCCTCACAGCTCCATGGGTGGAAAGCTGATCAGAGAACTCAAAGCATTGCTGTTCCACCAGGAATTGTGGGATAATTGTGGGATAATTGTGCTGAAAACACACACCTGATCCGAATGTCTATGGAAGTGTTTGTAGAAATGAGGATGTGTTTGAACTGGCAGGATGAGAAACACGCTGCTTCACTGTGATGGGAAATTAAACCCTGGAAATGGTGCTTTCTTCCAAAGGTAAGTCAGCCTCAGGGAGATTAAAGAAGCATGTGTTGGAAATTATGTATTATACTCCAAGGATTTTTGATTTTGCATGATGTGTGAATGTGATTGATCATTAAATCTGGATGGCAAGAGAAGGGCTAGAATATAAATACAAAGCCAGGGAAGGCAGAAGAAAAAATGAAACAGTTTGGAGGGCAGCAAGAATCATTTCACATGTTGGTAGGCTGTTAAAGGCTTGTGTTCCTGCCAGCAGCTCCTGGCATCTGTGCTGGGGATGCCCAGCTGTGCCCTCTGCCACCTCACAATTGCATCTGCTGGCTCTCAGAAGGAGCAGGAGAGAGGGAGATTCATTTGATAGGTCATGATATAGAAGAGGCTGAATAGAGGAAAATACATCTTGTCTGATAAAATGATGAACTACTTTGAGCTGGATTACATGGCCCTTCAGGTGCAGGACAAAAATCCTTCTCATCAAAACCTTGTCCTTTCCAGGAACAGATATAAAGAGAGTGAGGAAGGGAATGAAAAACAACATCACTGATGAGGACAACAGAAATTGGGGGCAGGGGGTGAGAGTGAGTGCACATTGCCTTGCCAGAATTGTGTCCACCCAGCAGATCTCTGTATCATTTCATTGCTTTCTCATATTTGTTTTTTTCCCCCTTTCCCCCTGATATCCCAGCTCAGTAATTCTCTCCCAGGCATTCACATAAAGCAATCCACTAGGTGCTCTCTCTGTGTGGAACTATGAAACTAATTGCTTTATCTAGCCAGTAACTTATGAACAAAGTCTGAAAATTTATTTCTGTTGACAGCCGTGTCAGGCTTGACTTCTAAGAAACCCCAAAGACCTCTTTTCCCAATAATTATCTGCTTCCCATTGCCTAATCTAGACTACTACACCTTTTTTTTTTGTTGTTCCATTTTTCATGTCTGTCTTGATGCAAGCCAGGCTACATTTGTTTATTTGACACTGACTTTTGCTGGACAAATATAGTTTATGCCAGATAAATATAGGTTGGATTCAAAGCATTGGTATCCAGCCTATTTATGTTAGCAGCTTGACTGAGTCAGTTTTAATCAAGGTAAGGAAATAAAATCTGGACATAGAAAAGGAACCATATACAAACAAGAACACAGGTTATAAGATGTTCTGACACATTTTATTTCCTTTGCAAAAACTATGTTTTTCTGACTTTAATGATGAAGTTGCCATTCACCCCTTTACATCTGACACTATCCATAGCCACAAAGCTGGCATTTCCCAGATCAGGTACATCCACAAAAAGCAGAATAAGGTCAGAGTGACCTTCAGGCTCACCAGGACACTGGTGGGAGGCACTGTCCTCTTTGGGTCTGACTGTGAACACCACCTGAAGCAAAGCTTTGCTCTCTGCATCGTATGTCAATAAAGCAATTTCAGAAACATTTTCTTGGCTCTCTTCTATTTGAGAGTGAGTTAAGCAATACTTTTCTCCCTTCTATTGCAATTTCAAGATTTTCTCAGCTCTTTTCTGTTTGAGAGTGAGTTAAGCAGGACTTTTCTTTCCTTTATCTAGACAGCATACACACCTGAGGTACTTCTCATTCACCACCTCATGCCAAGGACTTCTCTAAGCCCTGGGGAATATGTATCCAGCTGTCACAATGGGAAAATTGCTTGGTCTTGTCTCAAAAGCAATAGAAACCCAGCTCCTTTGTGGAGAAATAAGGGTTGACAATACCAGACATGCATGTTGTCCTCTGATTTTCTGTCCACATTGTCTGCTCAGCTGGGACATGAGTGTGTGTAGACAGGGATGTGTGGTAGCACAGAGACATGGATTCAAATCAGAGGAGATCTGCAGTACCTCTGTCACTGGTGGGATGTGGGTTCATCCAGAGTGGGAGTTTATTTCCTCTTATTTTTTTCAGATGTTCCTGTAAATGTCCTTTTGAGCTCAGTGGCCACCTCAGGAGCTCAAGTATGTGGCAAAATGTCTGAGGAGCAGGAGAAGCTTTCCTGGGTCCCTTCATTCAGGAGGTACAAAGCAACCCATTAAGAGGGCTGAGGAAACCTTCCCATCCCACCATCCACTGGTTTGCTTGGCACAGCTGGCAGAGCATCTCTAGGAGTCTTTGGGCTATCTGACTGGAAAGTGGCTGCATTTTACAGAAACTAATAGTAAAAAATTTAGTGTTTATCCATTAAAACCATGGCTGAAGAAGAGTCCTTTAGCTCTGAGGGATGAATCCCACATTATACCAGGAATAAAATGAGGAAAATGACCTGAGCTGAAGCCATCACCACAGACAGCAAAGACTTCACAAGCTACATAACCAGGGGTAGGATGCTGCCAGCTTCAGATCTGATGTTCTAAGAAATGGGCATGTCCCCAAAGCATCCAAGGGAGGATCTGAGCCCTTCTCATGTAAGACACTGAATTAAAGCATTTTACATTCTCTGCTTCATTAATTCTGAGGGATAAGTACCTTCCTGAAGCGTGGGGATGAGCCAACAGAGGAAGATGAGGTGATAGGTTCTCTGTGCACCTTCCCAAAGGTGACCATCCTTGTTGTCTGGCCTCCACCGAGTGGTCCCCAAATGTCTGAGGTTTGTGTGGAAAACCCAGCAGAGATTTAGCTGCAAGTCGAAGTCACAGAACACAGAATCCTGCATTTCATAGAATCATAGCATCACAGAAAATCCTGGTTTGGAGGGGACCTTAAAGGTCATCGAGTTCCACCCCCCTGCCATGGGCAGGGACACCTTCCACTAGCCCAGGCTGCTCCAAGTCCCATCCAGCCTGGCCTTGAACACTCCATGGATGGAGCAGCCACAACATGTCTGAACAAAAAGCTTCATCCTGGCGAATGGGTTCCTTTGGTGGGTCATCAGCTCTTAGGCTGTCAGACATTTTATGTAGATTATTGCAGAAGGTTAAGAGGGACCTGAAGATATTTTTTTTCTGACAATGGCTTTTCCTTTTTTCTTTTCTATAGTTCATGTTTCATGGGGTATTAATGAAGAGTACTGTGTGCTGCCTCTTTTTTTAATGAACATCCAGAAATGTCCCAAAAGGCTGCTCTAATTAGAGCAATTTTAGCGCTTTCCAGTGAGGTGACTGCCTGAGAAATGCTACTCCATTAAATAGAAGAAAAAATATTACACAAAAACCTCCTCAACACCTGCTGACCCCCTACTTCCTGCCCCCTCAAAAAAACCCACAAAACCCCACCCGAAACCAACAAAAAAACCAAACCAAACCAAAACCAAAACAAAAACATTTAAAACAAACAAACAAACAAAAAACCCCATAAGAAACATTTGTTGAAAAACAGAAAACAAAACTGAGTTTCTGGCAAGAGAAAAAAACCCTGCAATATTAGGTTTCCCCCTCACTGCCCATTTCAGACTTTTGGCTGCCTGACAGGTCCTGGTGCTACATCATGTCGTGTTAAAGCCTTCATTTTTTGGTAAAACAAAATCCTATTTTTTCTGGCTAGTGCTTGTCATCATGGCCCCAAGGGAGCTTTAAATATTCATTTACTTTACCAGAGTTCAGAAATACTTAGCTCAAACCAATTAAGTTTTTAATTAAACATGCATTAGGAGAAGAATCTTGCATATTAAATTTCTTCCTTTTTTTTTTTTTTTTCAGAGACCCAGCAGTCATTGGAGTTTGGCAGCCCAAGAACATTTTTAACCTTTGCTTGTGAACCTCATGACTCACGAAATTGAAGGTCTTGGAGCAGAACCTTGCAACTCAAATTTCTTTTTCCCTATGTGCTGATTTATGTATTGACCATATTCCCCAGGTTCCTGTGATAGAAATGCTGCCATTTCAAAAATAAGCAGCATCTCATTTGTGGGCTCCGTGCTTCTGTGGGTTGCAAGGCCAATATGTGCAATTCTGTTAAAGCAGGAGCGTGTGCAGTAATTGATCTGCGCCAGCATCCTCTGCCACTTGAATGATAATACATGTTTTAAAGGAACTGGTCTCAAAAACTAGAGAGAGACTGGCAAAAAATGCCTGAAGAGAGGTAAAAAAGAAAGATAAAATAACATAAACTGTTATAGAGTCTCCTTTGTGCAATGTCTTGAGAGGGTACTTAAATACTTGGTGTCCAGAAGAGGTGGCTGATGGTGTTGATATTAAAAAAAAAAAACAACTTTGATGTACTTATTGCTTTGTGTTTACCAAAAACACCTAAAATCCCATAAGAGAGGGACAGCAGGATACAGAAAACATTGCTGTTAGCAGGATGAGTCTGAAATCCAGTTTTTCATGCTTGGTATTGGGGAAACTTATTTGGAATCTTCACAAACCTGATTGCATGTAGGGCGGCTGATGTGTTTTGTTAGAAAATGAAAAATCCCACCAAAAATGCAAAAATATTTTTAGTTTGGCTGAAAAACAAATCATGTACAGCGAAAAACAACCATCTCCAAAGTGAAGACAGGAATATTTTATGAAGATACATTAGTCTCAGGTGATTCTCAGGTGAAATTGCTTTTCTGTAAGACCAAAACTATAGGAAAGCAATAAAGGGAAAATTCGGTGTTCATATCTTTTCAAAGAAGAAAAATGTCTTTCTCTGAAGATCTTCTAAACTCCTTAGCTGGAGTTACCTAGCAGCACCTCTTCACTGGCTTGTGGTGTAGCATAAAATAATGAAAATGTTACTGCAGAGGCAGAAGTGGGTCCTCAGAGGTGGAGATTTAGCAGCAGAGTCAATGCTCACCCAAAACGTGCTACCAAGGTACCCAACAGACTCTGTGAACTTCCATCAGTGCAAGCTAGAAAATGTATTGATTGGTTTTGAGTCTGAGATTAAACAAGCAGCAATTCTCCCTGTTATAATTTATGGGTTACCAGTTATGATGTCACACGTGCTGTTTCTTCTGAAGTGGCATCCTTTTTTCCGTAATTTGCCCTCATCCCTATCAAGGATAAATGTGGAATTAAAAAAAATGAGGCGGGAGCCAATCAATATTTTTCATTTCAAACTTTGACACATGAAAAATAGCCTGCTTCCACTTAGTGTTTGGATTTTAAATTTACACTTCCAGCTCTGTGTTTAAGCAAAAAAAGCCTGTTTGCTCTTTAAAGATTTAGGTTCCTGTTATTCATCATTCTTTGTTCCTTGAAATAGGGGACCACTGTTACCTTTTTCAAGTCAGCAAAACACAAAGAATTTTATTTTTATTTTATTGAACTGAGAAACAAATGTTTGTTTTGTTTATGTTTTTTTAATCTGATAGCAGGTAGAAACTAGTTTTAGTGAGCAAATGAACAGAGTTATCTTTTCAGATGCTCTTCCAAAGCTGTCTGAGTGTCACCTCCTCTCAACCATGGCCCTCACCACCAGATCCCAGGGCTGAGCTACAAGGAAAAGGTCATGAAGAAGAGAAATTTCTTTTTGCCCATGAAAATGGGGGCAGTTACCTGATTTCCCATGGAAGAGCTGGGCTCAACACTGCCTCACATGCTCAGCAGCTTTCCCATTCCACTGTTTCTGGATCATGTTTCCAACATTCCCAGTTCTCCCTTTGCATTGTGGTGGGGTTGAAGGCACCACACCCAGGCAGATGAGTGTCCAAAGAGGATAATGGTATTGTAAGGTGGATGCTCTGAGCATTTCTGTCCACCTTCCCCAAAGAGCACCTTCCTGCCATACTGAGGAATTTTCCAGTGGTTTGTAAGCTTCTGGCCCTCTGGTCTCTGCCAGTCCTGAAGACTGGTGGGAACTCAGTGTGGAGAGGAACTGCAGCAGAGCAGAAGGGCTTGGGCAGCTTCTCCCACCCCAGCCTGGTTCCCAGCCTCTGCCTTCTCAGCAAGTGTTCAAGGTCAGGTCCTCTTTGAAGGAGGATGATATGATAACCCAAATGATAACCCAAATGTGAATTATAGATGGACTTGGATCATCCCTGAAGAACTACTAGGATCCTCTTTTTTTGTCAAATGGTCAACTGCCTAAAGACCTTTCCTACCAAAAACATAGGGAACACGTGGACTTCCAGTACTGCCTAGTAAAGCCATAACTGGGACTTGTGTATTGAATCCCTTTATGGCATAGACATTGGCCTCTAACTCACTTTGGGAAGTGACCCTCCCTTTAGAAAACACTTTTTCAGCTTTGATAAAGCAAAATCAGGGGTTTGTTTTCCTTTTTACCTGCAGGAATCCTTTAGCAAATGCATCTGACAGTGCCTGCCGAGTGTGGTCAGCTGGGATGTCAGCTGGGCATGAACAAACATGGGGGAGGAATCTTCTGGAGTCTGCAGGGCTCCTGTAGTCACTCAGAGATCTGTTCACAAAAACAATGGGTATCTGCACACCAGGACTGACCCACAGTTTTCTGAGCCCACCCAGGGCTCAAAGGAAACAAGGCATGAGTCTGAATAGGGATGAAAGAAGGTTTTAAGCCTACTTACAGTGCTCTCACCTGTCTCAAAGGTGTTTTTGAGACTCCTGGTATAAGCCAAAGTCCCCAGTGAGAACTATGGTCATACTGGTTCTCACACTGTGCCCTGTGAGTCTCCAAGTGGTGACTCCAACTGCTGCTGCTGTGCCCATTTGTCACTGCTACAGTGCAATTCTGAGAAGGCAAACCCCCCCAGCAGTGAAACACACCTGTGTTGGTAGCCATCAGTGGTCCACCCCTGGGAGCCAGTGCTTCTGCAATAAGAATTAGTCTGAAGGTCAGAAAAAGCCTGAGAATAAAGTTATCTGAGCTGCACAGAAGTTCCCAGCTCAGTGTTAGATCAAACCAATACTCTTGTTACCCAGTGCCACACGGCAGCCTCATGAAACAAATCCACACCCTGGGGGTTTAATATTTGGTTCACAACACGAGAAGCCAAAGCTTCATTTTGCACTTGGCACAATAAATTGACTGAAGAAAGAGCCTGCTCTGTTTTATAACTGCAGAGGTCTCACTAACCCATAATAGGCTTTCACAGAGCATCAGTGCTGTATTCCTGGACACAGGATGGGAGGGAAAAATGCAGATTTCATGAGTTGCCAATGGAGATTTATATTCAGCTGGTTGAATCTATGAGCTTTCTTCACAAGAAAAGTGCTGTTAGTTGTCACAGCGTGTTGTGCTGTGTGGCCAAGCCCGGCAATGCAATTAGTGCTGACCTGGAGGTGAGGGGCATGCAGGCACCACTGGGATGTTTCTGTGTTAATGGATATCACCACTCACCATTTGTGATCTGGCAGTTGAATATGCTCCTTCCCATGCTGTGTCAGGCGTGTAACCACCCATTCTCAGCTCTCTGCAGAGTCTTTGCTGCCAGAAAAACTACATAATGATGGCACCTGATGTAGGCTCAAGAGAAGAATATTTATCAGTTTTTAATATCTCTCAATAAATGTCTGTAAAGTATCACAAGACAAGCAAAGGTTAGCTCACAGTACTGTGTAGAGGAAGGTCTGCAGCCAGACAATTCCAACTGTGGCATTAAAACTTGAACTCCCAAAGCTGAATTCTTCCTGGAGCTTGCCTGGGTGTTGAACAAGCGGGTAAAAGAGTTGTATCAATGAATGATTTGTGATGGATAAATGGCAGATGGAGACTGTATGAGGGAGGTGTGGTGTGATGCACAAGGAATTGATTAAGAGGAGCTGTAACTTGGACACTTGGGACATCTGGAGCGTGGGGTGCACATGCTGTTTTTCCTGCAAACGCAGTGTTGTGCCTGTAATTAGGCTGAGACACAGACATGCATACACATACATGCACACAAATGTATATACACACAGTGCTAAGTCAAAAGTGGTCAAGACCAAACCCTGGCCACAAAGCTGAGCAGTCAGAAGTGGCTCTCATCCAGATGGACTGTCACTTATCCTTTACAGCAGGTTTGTCCTGCAGAGTTCTGGACTAAGCCATTAATTCGGTTATGTGGACCACCGTGTTCCAGTGCTTCAGCTGATTTCCCTGATCATCTCATTTAGCATCATAGAAGTGCCTTCAGGATTCCTTTTAAACCCATTCTCCACAGTCTGTTTAAATGTGGAAACCATAAAATAAAAACAAACAAAAAGACTCAACAGTTTTCAATGCTACTCCCCACCCCCAGACAAGACTACTGATTATTCATATTGGTCAAAGTTTTGAGGGACTAAGGGACAGAGGAGTGGGCTTCTGCCACCCCCAATGAGGAAAAAAAAACCCCAAACAGTTCTTGAATAGGAAAACATCTATTACAGGATGTGCAGTAACGGGGAAAATGTGAATCCATGAGCAGCTTTATGAGGGGTGACTCAGACATTGGTCGTCCCCAGAATAGTGGTCAAAGCAGTGAGGAATACAGTGACAGGCAAGCACCTGCATTGCAGAGCTGAGGTGACTCAGAGGGAGAGTTTCATCTCCAGCCCCTGAGATTTCTCTCCTGTCATGCAAGTCCCATCTTCAAGAGCATCCCAAATCCACCCAGTCAGTGCTTCCCCAGCAGCTGCAGGCCTGGGAATCTGGGACTCACACTCAGGAACTTTTCCTCTCCTCCCAGAGGTGAAATATGGGGGGAAGAGAGAGTCCCCTTTAATGAAGTGTTCATTCAGGATGAAAAACTGTTTTGGCCACAAAACCACATTAAAATTCAGGTGGATTTTACCCAAGATCATGTGCAAGCACGGTTAGGATGATGCTGACCGTAGGGACTGCTGACTCTGCCCTGGGAAAGGTGGGTGATCAAATTAGGCCCAAAATGAACGGAAAAAGAGGATTATCATTTTCTAAAAGACCAAGTATTGTCTTTGCTACAGTTCCTTTGTTTTCCTGTCCTCTTTAAAAGCTGGGAATGTGCCAGTGAAAGGAAAAGGCCTGATTCCAGTTCAAAGACTATTCCCAAACTTCTTTTGACCTACAGCAATTTGCTCCCTAAACCACAAAACAGCTCATCCTCACACTCACCTGACATTCTACACCCCATTCCCAACCAGAATTATCTGGTTCCCACAACCTGCAGTCATTCCTTTCTGCCTGGGGATCTCCAAATTGTTCTCCATCCCACACATCCACACCTCAACCCTCTTCTCCTAAGCCCCCCACCCCTTTCTTAGTCAACAGAGGAACTCTGTATGGTCTTCTCCTTCATGTCTCACCAGTGTGACCTTCAGGGAGGACTGGAGTTGGATGACTTCCAAGGATTGCAGAAATGCTTGAATTTGATGTTTTTCGTGCAAACACAATATTGGAATCGGAAAGAATTGCATGAAAAGCCAGAGCATCAGAGCTGGCATTTCTCCAGCTGGCTGCACAGCTCCATTTGGAACAAAAACCATTTATTATATAACAGGCAAACAGGAAACTGATACAAGCAGCGTGGCTGCTGAACACACACCATTCCCTATATGTGCCTGGATTTCAAGGCAGGCACAAATAACACTGATCTAAGTAATGGTTTCATCACCATCCAGGCACATGTCCCACCACACCAAGTCCTCCATCATCCTCCCATACACCAAAAGCTCCTTGAAACATCAGTGTCCCTGGGGCAGGCAGTGTGTTTGCTGCTCCAATGACCCCACAAGGACCTTCATCCCCTTTGATGAGCCTCTCAGCCTCCTCCAAGCTCAAGGTCTTGCTCTTATATAAGATGTCAGAGTCGCTAGGCAGCCCCCAAGTGCTGCACGGACTCAGAGAGCATCTTATTCCCCAAGCACACCAGTTGCTGCTAAACTGTTTTCCTTCTGTTTCACCACTTCTTGATTTCTTTGCTAGGTTTGAAACATATGTTTCCCAGTTCTCAAGGCTGTACTTCTCCAGCATCCTCAGTGAGGTGTTCACAGGTTCGGGGCTCTGTCTTGAACCAGTGCCCCTATTTTTGAGGGTTCTGTTATTAACTCATCTCTACTGCTCCATCATGTCCAGCACCAGTCTATGAACAAGCCTCATTCAGCACCAGCGTCTTGCAAAGCCAGTGCAAGGCTCAGTTAGCATAAAGCCTGCAGGCTGATATTTGTAGCAGCAAAATTGGGTTTATTTGGTTTATTACAGGGAGATGGAACAACTGCAGGAACCATGGCAGGGAAGGGCAATGAGGAAGGTGAGCACTTTTAGCTTTGGGACTGCAAAGAGCTGTGGTGGGGGCTTCTCTCACTGATTTTTATTAATTTTAATTTTTAAAATTTTTTACCTATTTGCTAAAAATTCTGAGCCTGTCAAAACTAGGAGAAATCTTTCCAGGGAATTTAGTAGCCTTTCGATGCAGTTTTCAGGGTATGTGAACCCACCAGTCCCTGCAGGAATGCACAGGGGTGATCATGCCACAGTAAGAAATTAAATCTGATTTTGGGAACCCTTCTGTCACGTGTGGTGCAATGCAGCTGATCTGGCCCTCCAGGTAAATTAGGTTTTTTTGCTAGGAAGTGTCACAGCTGAATTGAAGAAGGTGTAGGTAATTATACAGGTGGAACATAGCCTGTATCTGTTCTTTGATGTGACACTTAAGACAATATGATTGAAATAAAACACTGAAGTGCTTGTTTTAAATTTTTGTAATTATTTATGTCTTTTACATGCACATTCCTCGGATAAATACAGTGGAATCTCATAGTGTGAACCGTGATGGAAACCAGGAGCAGTTGGCAGAGGAAGGAGCAGCTTCCAGGCTGGAAGGCTCTCACGTGTTGATTAGAGCAGGAGCTTTCTGATGTGACTGTTTGCCCTGCTGACCTGTTTAATTAATTGGCTCATTATCAGCAACCCACCCAGGAGCCATGTATCATCTGTGGGAATATTTTCTCTTGATATCCAGCCTGCAGAGAATTAAAACCTACTTATTTTTTCCTATTGCTCTGGCATGTCATTTTACTGCTGAGTGACACATACAGCTGGACGTCTCCAGCTGGACATGGAAGGATGAGAACTGAATTTGCAAATATTATAGCATGTTTCCATTTAACAGTGTTTAAAAAAAAGCAAAAAGTTTCATATAGGCTGAGTTCCATGTAAGATTGACTTCTCCTTAGGGGGATAGGCCTGGCTGGATGGCACCACTGTTCACTGGGAGAGCAGCAATGCTTAGGTCTACAAAGGCCACACAATCCCACCATACCTGAGATGGTCCTCTGCACCAGGAAGGATCTGCAAAGTAAAGGGAAGGCTCAAGCCACCCAAAAGACAGTTTTCTGAAGGTCCGGTGACCAAATATCTAAAGAGGAAAGTAAAACATGGAGGGGTCAGCCCAGGCTTGGGCTGAAACATTTTGCTTTGAACTCATCAAAGGAGAACTGAAAAATACGGGCAAAATCAAAAGGTATTACAGAATATGTTGCTTGTAATTTAAAAAGAAAAAATAGTATCAGTGGAAAACTCCAAGTTTTACCAGGATGGTTTGTATCTGATGGAGGCAAATCCATCAAGCAGTGAGCAAGCTGACCACGAGAGGCACATGGAGGTGCCAGTGCCAAGCCCAACAGCAGGCACGTGTGTTTCCTCCCAAAAGAACGAGGACTGAGACAAAGCTTTTGGTACCTGCCTCTGAGCAGAGCACAGGCCAGGCAGTTGGTCATTTATAACTGCAAACTCACGTTTGTCTGGCGGCAGCATCAGGAAGATCTGTACACCAGAAATGGAGTCATCACAGCTCAGGAATACATCCCCTTTCATTTTCTGCTGGATGATTCATGTCATTTTTAACCCAGTCAAAGAAACTCTCTTCATCTAAGCAAGCCCAAAAAAAGGCAGTGTAGATCATCTAAGTGCTTATGAATTTCTGGTGAAGGTAGTGTCCTACATTCATGCCTGGCAGATGTGGTCCCAAACACTGACAGCACCTGAGCTACCACACAGAAATAGCATGGAAACAGGCATGAGGCCAGTTGAGGCTGGTTGGAAAGCAAAAGACTTGATTTTAGGGAAATGGGGTGTAGTAGCTGGCAGTTGCTTTTGTTCTGGACTGCCACGTCGACACAATAAACCTTTTATGCTTCTCCTCTCTCTTTCTCTCCATCTGTTTTGGACTCTATCATTTGTCCAAGAAAGTTTCATTAAAACTGTATTATTCAAAAAGAGTTGTTTTATCATCATCCCTTGACAAAAATCATAGTTTGGTGAAATATATTAATTGGCAAGTTCTTTCCCTTTGCTTATAATTTCTGCTCAGGTTGGTTGCTGAGCCGTGGTCAGGGCTGACCAGAGGGGACCTGGCTGCAGGAAACAGTGGATTTACAACCTTAACTGTTGCTCTATTAACAATAAGCATATGCTGGATGACTTATTGCATAATTGTGGGTTGGGTGGTAGCCATGGGAAGAATTTTGTCCAAAACAAGAGGAAAAGGCGATTGCTCAGTGATGGGCCAAGGATCAGCCCTTGAATATCCTTGCAACCTTCCAAGAAGTGGTAGCATTCATGACCAACACTGTTTGCAGGGCAGTGAAGGTGTGCAAGCAGTGTTAGTGCAGGTGCTTCTCTTTATAAGAGTCACATTATACCACTGAAATCCCAAGCACTGATGCTTGGAACTCTTCTGGGCTAAATTCAGCTTCCCATTACATCTGAAAATTTATGCTTGTTCTGTCACAAACCACCACCTCTTCCTAATCATGCTCTTCCAATGAAGCTGCTTGTAGTGGAATTTTTCCTGTTCCCATGCAAGCTGCAGGCAGCATCAAATACATTTGAGGGTTCAGTCACTCCTTGGTAAAGTAGGTGCTCTGTGGTGGGGACCAGCATGGTCACAGACATATTTTAGCCTGCCTTTCAGCACTGTGAGATTCATTAAACTATTGAACAAGGAAGTTTTACGCCTCTGATGTATAATGAGATAATTTGTGGAGAGATCTAAAAAGCCTCGAAGTATAAAACCAGTCATTATTGGATTACCCAACCTATGATCATTTTGAATGAATACTTCCATAAAGGATGCATGAAGTAAGGCTTAGGGTTCAGTCTGCTCTCCATACTGGGAAATAGAAAAGAAGAAGTTAAAGATGGAAAATGTGACTTCAATATTCATGGCGATGATGAGGGATGAACCCAGAGCACCCTTTGCCCTCAACAGACATATCCATTATGAATCATGAGGAAGACATTTCTTTAGCAGTTTAGCAGGAGGAGGCACACACCCAGCTGCTGATGACTGAACGTGCACAGCTAGGGGTGTTGGGACCATATGTTTCACTTCCAGAATGAGAATTTCCCCTTCCACCCAGGAGATGGCACTACGGCGCTCACACAAAAAGCATCACTTCAGCCTTACCAAAAACCTGTTTTCCCTAAGGTTGTATTTTGGGGAGAAAACCTGCAAACTTTGCATTCACTGGGTTGTGATGGCACCGAGTGTCCTAAGAGGAAACATGTTTCTGACTCTCTGGATGCTATCACTTGAAGTCCTTCTCATGGCTCCAGTGAGTTTCTCACCAGAGAAATGGTGGATCACAGCAGCCTCCATCCAGGAATGTTCCTCTGTTTTGGACACAGGGCAGCACCAAATGCTTTGAAGAAATATGCCTCAGGTCAACCATAGCAATAACAAGGCAACAAGGTCCTGGAAAGCATCTCCTAATCTCCACCAGCCACATTCTGACTCATGCCCAACTTGTTTCTCTCTGTTGTTTTGGGGTTTTCCTCTTGGACTTTGCTACTAGTGTAAAACCTGGTGCATTCCTTTTTGAATCCTGTTGATGTCATGGCTGGCGTCATCTGGTGCTGTGAGCCCAGGTTGTGCAGAAAATGGACTGAAAACTAATGGTGTTGAGGTAATGCCAGTATTAGCTAGAGCTTCTCACCTCTTTTTGACCCCAGTGCTCTTCGATGTTAACCCTGTGTCACTCACGTGAAGAGAACCCATCACGGAAGCACCAGGGAAATAGAGAGGCTGATTTTCTGTCACCTGGATATATTTGCATGCAGTCTGAATGTCCCCTGTTACAACACAGAAGTGACTCCCTGGGGCAGTGTGAGAGCCCTTTTGTGTGTTTGAACTGCCATGGGACCATCACCATTTCCATTAGCAGGGAGTTGGGAGGGGCAAAAAAAAGCATTAACAGCAATCACTGCCATGGTAGACATGTTGGGATGGGGCAATGAGGACTGAAGAAACAAATGTTTGGAAGAAAATAAACGTAATTCTGGGAAAAGAAATGGCAGGAGACAGGGATACAACAGGCTGGATCCTGGGCAGGGAGTGAAATGTGTGAGAGCAGGTTTCCAAAGCCACGTCTCTAAGCCTGGTCTCCAAAAGTGGGAAGTGCCTAAGCAAGCATTGCTGCCAGAAAACCCAGGAAGGACATTTATCTTCAATATTAGCAGCTTCCTTCCTTCTCTCTGGTACACAGTTAAGGACCACTTTAGCAAACCCAGCACCCATCTGGCGGATTGATTATCCTCATTAGTGCTCCTGACGGGGTGTAGCACAACCATATATTCTGATTCAGACATTTATTTCCACCGTGGTTGCCCATTTCGATTAGCATTTAGCAACATGCTTTTTCCTAGTGGTTTTACCTTGTATATGTGCTCTGAGCTTTCATCTAGACACAGCCCCAGCCAGCGTAACAAAACGATACCGGGGAGCAGTGTGGAAATCAGCTGGAGGAGCCTGTCTGCACCACCAGGATGTAGGATAAGGATGCTTTTTCGTGAGAGAAAACCATCAGTAAGGCCATGGGATTAATTCTAAGTGGTGCAAAAGTATGTCTTCCCATTGAGAACATCTCTAGTCTCATGGTCTCGTTCCCCAAACAAGTCAAACTGTCTCCTCAGGGGTCTCTGATGTAAGCAAGTATTTTCCCCTATATTTTAAGTTAAAGGTAGTTTCATTGTTTCAGCCCTCCAAAATTGGCACTAGTCCACTATACTTAGCTCCAGTGGAAATACTCTATGTCACCCTCAGGATCCATGAGCTGTGGTCAGCAATGTCTCAGGCCAGAGCAGCTTTGCAGAAATACTGGACCCTTCTACTTCCCTGTAGCATCTGGTTGGAGCTTGGCCTTGCCAGACGTCATTTTGCTAAATCCCCCAGTGCTTCTCTTCCCATGGGGAAACACAGCCATGCATGTGACTTTTCTAAGGTTCTACAGCAAGTGAATTGGTAAAATTTGCCAGGGGTAAGTGGTGATGGGCTGAAACACCTGCGGAGTGTAAGGAAGCAGGAGAGGTGATTCCCTTAGATGATAAAGTCCTTGAGGCAGGGACCAGCATGCTGCTGTGTCTGCATAGTCCCTATCACCAGCAGATCTAGGGATGCTTGATAATACTGTAAAATAAGTTATTTGCTGTCTTTAATACTGATATTTTAGCTCATGCTTATCCCTCAATACTGCAAGGATGTCCATTAAAAGGAATGCCTTTCAGGAGTCAGGGAGAGGTTTCTCTACACCATCTACTCCAGGACAATTCTGGCATCAATTTAGAAGACCCAAAGTCAGGTCGCTAAAGCCACAGCAAAAGGGCTGTCAGCCCTTCTCGAGTCTGGGATCGGCGGCTCTCCATTGCCATCTTGAGGCTGGGAGCCGCCTTGCTCCTTTCAGAAATCCTAGAAATCTCCAAAGTTGACATGGCAAACTCAATTCCAGCTTGCCGAGCATTAGCTGAAATTGATGGCCAAACTCTGCAAAAAGGTGTTAAATACAAACGAGGGGAAGGAGTTCTGCAAGGCTGGCACTCAACCGCCCTGGATAACATGGATATTTTCCACCCCCTGATTGCACAAAGATTTAGAGAGTAAATTAACACAAGCAATGCTGTTTAACACACAATATTTCTTGCTGAGAGACAAAGTTTACCATCAAGTTTTCTTTAAAGTACATAAATTGAAACTGCCTAAGTGGACTTGGCTCTGTAGCCCACACTGTTCCCCCAAAAAAGTCTTTTTCTGACAATGATAAAAGCTGAGGTTCTTGGGAGATTTTAATGATAATTTACACTTAAAGAGGTCTTTGCCATACGTTTCACATCTGATAGACATGGTTTGGAAGAGAGGAGGTTTCCAGGCTTTCAGGGTCTTGGATGAGCAATATTACAGGCAGCTTGGAGGGACAAAGAGCTGTAATCACAGAACAACATAGGTAACACACACTAAAAGAAACCAGAAAACCATGGAATAATGTAGGTGTCATGGTCCACCAGGGCCAGCTTAGATGAGGCTGCTCAGACCCAGTCTCATCACCCAGTGAACTTCTTCATGCCATTCCCCTCCCTCTTCTGTACCCAGACAGTGTTTCACCACCCTCATGGTGAAAAATATTCTCCCACTAATTAGATCTGATCGGATAACCACTTTCTAGGAGCCCAGAAAACTGTAGAATCGTAGAATGGTTTGTGTTGGAACAGGCCTTTGAAGGTCATCTAGTCCAGCCCTCCTGCAACGAGCAGGATCAAATGCTGCTACTGAGAAGAACATTCCAGCAGCGAAGCTCTTACCATTTTATCTCAGGTCTCACAGTATTTTGTACCAGGTCTTACGACTGAATATACTTTTTCCCACTGCCTCAGTCCCTGAAATCCCAAGTCTCAGGGCCAAAATGGGTAATCCTGGTACTTACCATGGCCACGTTAGCACCACTCAGGGCATCGTGGTGTGCATCGCGGTCTCCATCGCATATCCTTCCCAGACAGCATCCATGGACAAGGGATTGGAGTGGACCAGTCCAGTTTCTTCAAGAAAACACTGTAGCTGTCTGCATACTCAGATACCCAGCGGCCCCTGCAGAAAACACGGAGAAGGGGAGAAGGAGAGAAGCTCCATTCTCTGCTTCCTGCACCAGGACAAGGAACCTGCCTCCCCTTCTGCAGCATTTGACCTCCCAGTCAGGAGACTGTGTAGAGTAAACAAAACCATATCCAGCTGGTGTTGGGAAGAGAGGGAACAGCCTGTCTCCATCAGGAATGGCGCAGATGCTGCAACACACACGGCTGTCACTGGGATCAATCTCCCACCTGGATCAACCATTACACAGGCTCGGTCTCCAGCCCACATATAACTCCAGGATCACAGATCAAAATCTTCAATGCAGAGCTGAAATATATGTGTGTTAGGGGAAGGTGGGGGGCATGAGGCAGCAGGGAGGAATTGCCTTTCAGTGAGAAATGAGAACTCAGGAGCCGTTTATGCCTGTTTGGTTCATAGTGTGCAGATGAGTCACATTGCAAACAGCTCCTGCCCTGTTTGATTTGAGAGAGCCCTTTCCCAGGGGAAGCCTGGGCATGGAAATGACGAGACATGCTTCCTGCCCCAGCTCCACAGAGATCTCAGCACCTTCTTTCCACAGGGATGAGGCTGTCCCAGCAGTTGTCTCCCCACCCTTATCAACCCAATTGCAAAACTTTTCAAGAAAAGGCTAAGCATGTTCTGAGAATGGATTTGTCCCTGAGGGAATTCCTTTGGGCTGATTTCATGACATGAACAGGGAGAAATACACTTGAGAAACACCACCCAATTCCGACCAGCTCCAAAACCTCCCTGCCCTACTCTTATCCTGCCTCCAACTCCCACCACCCACCCTCTCCTCCCCGGCCCACTTCTCCCTTACTGGTTGAGGCGGCTGTCTGCAGGGAAAACGGGAGAAGGCCTCGTCTGCTCTGTGTATAATCCACCATGGACTCCTGTCCGGCGTGGGAAATCCAGCTGGTAGGTACTTCTCCAGTCAGGTACAGAGCAGTCTAGTGAAAGAGAGTCCAAATAATTTAAAGACTTTTTTGGGGGGGTCTCTGTCTCCTGTATCACGCAGTCTGAGTGTTCCCCCTTCTGAGCTCCATCGGCTCTTTGTGCTTCCAGTGTTCCTGCTGGAGCTACCACAATGAAGGGATTAGCCAAGGGAAAATGCAAAAATTGCTTCCCTGGTATAGATAAGGTCTTTTAGATGAGATTATCCAGCCCTTATTTTCCATAGCCTTTTATGTGTGAGGGAAGCCACACAAAGCAGACCTGGAAACGATATCTTGTGCTCTTCCCATCTGGACACTGACTTGTCACCTGGTATATATTTTCCCCACCTGCCTAGATTTTCTTTTCCATCATGCCATTAAGCAGGAACTAAACAAGGGAAGAGATTCATGGCCCACTTAACCCCTAAGTGAGGACCATCACATCTGTTATGCTATCATCTTCCCCAAAAATCCCTGTGGGAGTGGTTTGAAGGGGTGCCATCTCCTATCCAACCCTTCCAGAGATGTCTCATCTGTATGTTAACAGCTTGATGTGTGTCCTGATCGAGCATATCTGCCTGTGGATAAACATCTCACAACGTCTCACTCACAGCAAAGCAGGGTTGCCCATTGCAGGCGTTTCAGATTTTCTGTGTATTTTAAAGATGACACATTTCTATAATGAGTCATTAGTAGAGTAATTTTGTTGTTTTCACTGAGGCTGAGGTTACAGGTATCTCACACGTGCATGACCATGTCAGGCTGTTAATGCAGCCCGGGTGGTTGCAGCAGCAGTCCCTGTGCTGGGACATTATTTCCAGGGAGACCACATTAAGCAGGGCTGTGCTCCATGGGGTGGCCCATATGGAAACTGGGATGAAAGAAAAATCATTTACAACACTCCAGCCTCTTCTAGAAGATAAATGTTTTTCTCTGCCTTGCTTCTCCCCAATGATGAGCAGGTGGTTACAGGGGCTCTGTGGACCCTTCCTGTGCCAATCACCTTCCCTTTACCTTCCTCAGTCTCGCATTAAATTAAAAAAACCAAAGCCAGGTTGAAGGCCACCAGTCATTCACAAGGGGCAGCTGCCAGAACCTCCATCCACTGACCTTCCATCACAACAGATGAGCTCAGGATCTTGTTTTTGTATTGGTCAGCATTGTCCAGCCTTTCCCGGTACAAATCCCGGGTGAATTGCACGTAGGAGACCAAGCCTGGGGACACTTTCTCCCTGTGCAGCATCGTCCCTGAGACATTGGAGCAGAAGAAGGTGCATTAGTCAGGAATCACCATCAATCACTCACCCAAATCCTACCCTTGGGTGGGAGCAAGTGAACAACCAGAGCAAGTTGGAGTCTCAGCTGGCATAAATCGGGGGAGACCCAGTCAGCTCAGCAGAGTTTTGCTGAGGTGTATCAATTTTGCACTGATCTGGTTCATGACGCAAGTAGGGGAAGGATTTATGTTGATGCAAAGCAAGTGGAAGGAGCTATGATGTCTCCACGTTGCCCGGGACGGCAGGAGGTCTGTGTATGAAAGGGAAAGGTTTGTAGGAAGTCCTGCACTGCTGGGATACACAGGGGCAGAGCAGGAAGGGAAAAGCCCTCAGCAGTTTTGTCATTAGCACAAGACAGTTTCAGATGGGCTTGGCAAGGAGATGCTCAAAGCCCTCAGATGTTAAGTGGAGCCTAAATGGACTGTCCAAATGGACAATTGACTGCCCATGTGGAGACATATCCGTATGAGCTGCTTGTTCAGAATCTCCTTCTAGTGAGTGGAGAGACAGAAAGCCTGCTGGGGCTTACTTCAACTCATCTTCAGGGTGGCATTTAAGCTACAGGAGATGGCTGTGTCTTTGCTCCCCACTGATCATGAAAGGATCTAGACACAGACATCCCACTCTGGGAGAGGTCAGCTCAGGGAACAGAGAAGACATCCCTGGCCATGTCTTCTGTTTGCTTCTGAAGCATTGCTGAGCAATGCTGCCCTCTTCCCTCTCAAGCAGGAGCTTTCCTGTCTTCCCATCAGCGTTTTAATCCTTACAAGCAAGCTGTTAAATGGCATGGTTGAGGGCTGGCTACCAGCCCCTCTGCTGCATTTGCTGTCAGACAGATACCCCTAACAGAAGGGGCTTGAACCACCCAAATCCCCCATGCTCAACCCCAGAGTCCTTTTGCCTCCCTGCATTTCTGTTCATGGCCTGCAACGTGGGATTAACTGCACCTCCTTCTGTCTCAACAGAGCTGTGAAGATAAAACCCTTAAGAGACTCTGCCTCGCTAGCAGGGGCTCTTCATGCACTGAGATGTTTCCAAGACCCCAGCTCACTGCATCTGTGCTTTGAACTGGCCTGGGAGATGCATTTGTGGTGACAGGGTGCTGTGCCCATGCTGCTAATCCTCGCCAGGCTCAGCCCGGCACCGACACACCATCGGGATGCTGCCATCCATGTGTGTGCAGCCAGCACGGACCACGGGCTGGTGGGGCTGGCAGAGGCCCAGGTAGACACACCCTCAGGTGGCTGGATGTGGTCAGTCAGCTGTCTGAGAGTGGCTGGTGCCAGCACTGGGGGTTACCTTCTGTTCCGGCTGCTGGAGCAGGAGGTGGGAGATCCCGGCAACAACAGAGCAGCCCTTCCTGCGGCTCAGCGAGGATCTCCAGTTTCCCTGACCGGCCCGGTGTCGCTTGGATGGGAGGCTCGGACTTGGGTAGGTAGCACCTTGGTACGTAGCCGTCTGAAGTAGGATGGTATGAAGTTATCTGCAGGAAAAAAAGCCCCATGTGAACAGAGAGGCAGCGACTGGGAAGGGCAGCTGCTAAAGCACCATCACTACCTCTGCACCACTCACTGCTTGTGCACAGCAAAGCTTGGGTTTTGGTGGGGTCAGTGTCCCTGAGGATACAACAGCCACAGGGCAGATCCAAAACTGTCATTGAAAGTACAGGGACAGCTTCCCCTCTCTGCCTATCTTACGGTGTGGGACTCCGCTGGGCAGTAGGAGGGAGGGAGGGAGCCACAGCACAAGCAGTGGTTTGATGGTGGGAGAGGGTCATGTCAGGGAAAGGCTAAAGGGGTTGCTGGTGTGGCTGATCTGGAGGAGCTTCTGCCTCCTCTCCAGCTGCAACTGGATCTCCAGATGCTTCTTTCTAGGGGCTCAGGAAGGGACTCTCCTGCTATGAGTTCTCCCATGCTGCTGGGGACAGCAAGAACCATCTTCACAGGTGGTTGCTGGGTCTCCGTGGGTTTTATTTTGTTGTTTTGAGTCTCCAAGGTCCTCAGGGCTCTCCTAAAGGTGATTTCTCCTTTGTCGTGCTGACAGTAGGGCAGGTGGAGGCTGCAGAGCTACAGGAACTACCTGTATCTGGGGGCTTTCCCTACTGAGGATGGCCAGAGCTCCTCACAGGGCATCTCCAGAGGCACAGGAGCCTCCAGAAGCCCATGGTGCAGGTGGTTCACCAGCCAATGCTTTCTTCCTTAACCCAAGGAGTTCCCCACCTTTCCCTTGGGAGCAGGTCACTGCCCAAAATTTCACATCACACTTGTTTTATCCGCTAAAAAAAAGAACAAATCCTATCAGGGCCAAGAGGGAAACCTGGGCCTCCCAAGTACCTCATCATCATGCTCCCCAGTGGGAGAGCTTTCCTCAGCAGGGCTTGGGAACTAATAAGGAGACAAAGGGAGCTGCAACCCAAGAGAATCAGACATAGCTCCCTCCTTTCTTATCTCCCAAACTACATCACGACCTCCACAGCAAGCGTGCAGCCTTCAGAAAATAAAATTAATAATTTTTTTTTAAATTAAATTAAATAAATAAAGGAAAAGGAAAAAAAAAAAAAGAAACTGAGATGTGTGGCTTGGAAACTGTGCTCTAGCAGGCAGGGGTTAAACCCTGCCCTCTCAGCCAGGGTCTGGGCTCCTGGAAGTGGAGCAGCCACCTAAGGCCGGGGCTGCCCGGGAAGCCCTCGCCAGCCCGGAGAACAGCGGGAGCCCCGATCAGGACCGCTAATGAAGGCTGCTGGCAGCGGGAGCGCTCCCCGGGGCAGGAGGAGGGGAGAGGGGAGGAGAGGGGAAGAGAGGAGAGGGCTCCCCAGGCTGCTGCCCAGGCAAGGATGGCAGTGGTGGCCGCAGACAGCCCCTCTGCCCTGGCGGGCACCTTCACACAATGATTTCTCTGTTGCTGTCCCCCCTTTTCCTCCCCAGCCTCAACTTTTTTTTTTTTCCCTCTCTCGTGAGCGTATGAGCCCAAAGCACTTTAGCAACCGAACATGCCCCCCACCACTTCTCCGCAGTGGCCCAGTGCAAACCGCAGCTGTCCCCACCGGGCTGCCACAAGCAATTAAGCCAGGGCAGGCAGAGCGAGGCAAATCAGATTAAATAGCTCAGGGGGTCGCTAGCACTGCAAGGAGATTAGAGAAAAAACAACCTCAGCTTCCCCGCAGAAGTCTTCTCAGGCCCGTGTCAGGGCAAGGAGCCATCTCCATCCCAAACGCAATCCCCCTCCTCAAGGCAGTACCGGGATGGGTCTAATCCTGACGCACTCCATCAGCCCCACGGGGAGCAATAGGAGTCCAAGGCTTAGGCACCGGTTCAGCAACCAGTCGTTAGTGCCCTGACTTAATGAGTGTAATTAGCATCACTCCCCACGAACAGCTTTACCGGAGGGTGTGAGGGGGATTTCCCGCAGAAGAGATGGGGGCACAAGCCAAGGGCATTTGGGCGTGATGGGACCTGCTGGTGGGTCACAGCGGTGGGGACCAAAGCAGACCCTGCCAGTGCAGGCAGCACCCATGCCCGCTGCCCCCCTGGCACCATCCCAGTCCCCAACTGTCCTGTAGCCACGAGAGGGGAGCTGACAGCAATGGGCTAAGGAGACAAGCAAGGAAAAGACAACAGTACCGGTACGTTCTCCTGGTTGGGTGGCTCGTAGGTGTTGTGCCAGCAAAAGTCTTTCTGGTACATACTCTTGTACATGTCCAGTGCTGCAGGCAGCTAAAAATGAGAGAAGGCAAACACAGGGAAACACTAAGTCTCAGAGGAAGCCTTCAAAAGCAGTGATACAAACCCCAAATGCTCCCTCATAGCTCAGGAGAGGATGAGCTGCTCTTCTGGGCACAGTCTCTGTCCCGTGGGCCACCTGAGGCAACAGAGGCAACTCCTTGCTCAGTTAAGCCCCAGGCAGGGTGGCCAGGAAGGTCCTATCCTCTTTTGGCAATGGTTTCTGGGGCTCTTCTTGTCCTAGGCAGTCCCTTGCAACAAACACCTTCCTTCTGCCTCTCTCAAGCTTCCTCTGACTGCCTGGATGGCCCCAGGCAGAGCATTAATATAAAACTGCTGAAATACTTTGATCAGCTGCTAGGTCCAGTGTCTCTCAAGTTAAATCAGCACATGCTTCCATCTTCTATCTCAGTAACATTTCCTATGTGCTTATCCCATATTTAAAGTGCTGGCTAATGTCAACACTCATTCTGCAAAGTGACTGGAGAAACTATGGAGGAAAACTCTGCCAGGGAATATGAGGCCAGTGACACCTGCCCTCGCCCTGAAAATCCCTGCAGTGCAAACTCTGAGAGAAGATTTTAGGGAGAAAGCACTAGCTGTGTCTTCTCCCTCAGCATGCACCATGAGCACTGCTGGAGCCAGGAAAGCTGGTGAGATGAGCTTTCAGGTTGGTCCAAGAGCTGTTTTCATACTAAAGCATTAGATGTGATAACTTGTCAGTGCATGGCAAGGGCTGGAGGAGATGAGCTCTAATTGAAGGTGTTACTGTGATCTCCACTGCTACACACACATCCACCACACAGGTGTGGCTTGGCCAGCCAAGGCAGGGTCTGCATTCCCATTTCCCTGTGATTAAAAGGAATCCCTACTAATAATAATCCCCTACTAATAAATCCACTGGCACACAGCACCTTAGGAAGGGCTCCTTACGCCTTGCCTTGCCAGTCATCCACTTTTATATTCTGTGATTCTATATTTTATATTTTATATTCTCAGTATTTTTTTTCCTAACATTTCACTCTTTCTCCCCTCTGGGCTTCCCAGATCAGTGTCTGCCTTTGGCCAGGACCCAGGATCCCATTGTCACCAGTTCCTATTATCTTCCCAGACCAGCAGACCCAGCAAACCCATTACTCAAACACCACTGAGGATGAGACTCCTGTGCGTACTTCACCTTCCATCGCCTTGCATTCTTCATCAGGTCCATGGTGAAGCAGGAACCTGCACGAGAAAAGTCACTCAGTTAAAAACCAGCAAACCAGATCCACTCCTCCATCCCACGATGGGGGATAGGATACCTGGAGGTCTGAAGCTGGCTACTGGCAGGAGGAAGGGGGTTCAGCTGGGGCCACAAGACCCCTGGGCACCTCAAATTGGCAAGAGTGTGACTGACTTCATTCAAGTTCAGCAAAGCAAAATTTACCCAACCAGGATGTACGGAGATGGACACCTCAGGGGACGCAGCCTGTTGGAACCCAGAAGGGATGAGACGGAGGCATCCCACCACCAGCAGCCCCAGAGCCACCCAGAGGGTGAACAGGTGTGACCTCCTGGGACAGGGTATGCCTGGGATGGGATCCACCAATGCCTGTGTGGCCACAGGGTTTCCAGGGTCAAGGGAAAACTCTGTCCCATTGTGACACAACTGTAATTCAGAACCCTGGAGGCCTTGGAGGGGGGAGGGGGAGCCTGAAGGGGTTGGGGATTGTTTCTTGGAGGAGAAGGCACACAACAGTCCTGCAGGGGAGCTGTTACCCATTCCTTCAGCTGCATCCAGCCATGCTGGGGACACGTGGCTGGGAGAAGGAAAAAGCCTTCCCTTTGTTAGCTCTTGAAGCACCTCCAGCTCCTGCTAAAGATGGGAGCAAAAGATGGAGAAACGGGGGAGGAAAGGACATACTTTGTGAGTGTGTTGACAGGAAGAAAACTGCATCCTTACCTTCTGCATGGCAGGATGGGAACACCACAGAAGTAAGGCAGGCAAGGATCTCCACTTGGACTCAGAGAGTGGCTGAGTACACCTGAACTGTCCCATTCAGATGCTGCCACTCTCTTCCTCTGATGAGCTGCAACAGGAGACAACTGGGGATGCTCAGATTGAGTCCTCTGTCCCACAGATAGACAGGAACACCAGATCAGATCCACAAAGCAGTATTTACTCTTTAAAAAATGTCAGGCCTTGACCAGGTTTGGATGCATTTCATCAAAGGACTAATCTTGCCAAATTTCAGATGTCCACAAGAACAACATCTCCCTCTGAGCTGATCCTTCCTGACTTCCCAGCTCGTTTAGCCCAGCTCATGTGACCAGTGTAGGTACAGAGTTGGGGCTGAAACAAACTGATTTCTCAGAAAGCCTGTGTTTGGTGAGCTGAATCTCCTCCAGGACTCCAATTTCTGTAGCTACACGAGCCTGGCTATTGGTTCGGAAATGAGATTCTCTGCCACTACAGTGATGCAAATAGTAGTAAATGCTGGTGATGAGCCAGAAAGATGAGATCTCAGCTCCAGGATCCTCCACAGAGGAGAGCCAGTCACGGACCTGTGTTCACAGGCACCATTAGAATGAGCTGAATTCCAAGAGTTATTTCTCCTTGCACACTGTCAGGCACCAGCGTGCAACTGGAGCCCAAGGATGTTAACACTCTGGCAAGGGTTGTGTGCTGCAAACAGCTCAGCACTGGCGTTAGAAAGGAAGAGAAGCCCTTCATCCCCACTGCATTTTATGCAAATTAATATTAGAATAAATGATACAACAAGGAAAGAAGTTATTTCCAGAAATGTGAAACTCTCATGTTCTCCTGTACTTATATTAAAGGGATTACACTCCATTTCCTTCTTAATACAGCTAATGCTCTATGGGAAGCCCTCAGGCCAGGGATTAAAGCACTTATTCAATTAATTAGGAACAAACTTCTGCCTTAAAGTCAAACACATAAATATCAGTAAGCCTCAGAGTGTCTTCCTTCCAGGGCAGATAAAATGGATCCTATTTCTTGCGTAAATGACACCAAGTCTGCACTCTAGAATTAATAGGAGTAATAAAACTTAAGAAGAATCACTTTAAAATATCACAGTTCTGTAATGCAATATGGTAAAGGAGGGCCAGTCCCATCATCTTGAACTCAGCATTGGAACCCCCATCAGTTACAGGGGGAGCAGAATAAGGTCCTACAAGGCTAATATAAATGAGATAAAATTTTAGGATGCAACATTGGTAAGCAGCTCCACGCTTCAGGCACAGCAGTGTTTGGATGTATTTGAAGTTAGGGGTGAAATCCTGGCCCTGCTAAACACAAAAAAAGAAAATGCTTATTCAGTAGGATCCGAATTTCACCTAAGGTGTCTGATTCATTACTGAGATAGAAGACAATTTCCAAAACCTGGCTCCAAATCCTAATCTTCCTTGATGATAGCTTGATCCTTCCGTCTTCTCGCAGGCACAGCTCACATGAAATTAAAAGGCATTTTGCCAGAACAGTTTATGCAGGAACAGCCCACTATTACTGTTCAGTTTCCCATTTCTTCTTCCCAAATATCAAAAGATGGGTCTGATAATTGCCAACATAATTCCAATTAGAAGTGGATAGGAACCAAAATCCCAGTTCTCATCTTCCTCTGCCTCCAAGAGAGTTTATCTGCCTCCTCATTGCTAATGCAGATGTGGAGGAAAAGTAAACCAGCCACATGCCTTTTTCAAAAATGTTTTTATATATATATGGACTTTTTAAAATTTCCCTTACAGTAGCTAGTGGGCTGCAGTGCCATCATCTCTCCTGTGATACCAATTCCCTGCAATGGTCCTGGTTTTCTCTCAAGTCTCCTGATACATGGAGACACAGCTGAAGGATGCTTGTGCATGTCAGATCCATCCCCTGGCATCCCCACAACGCTCAGCACAGGCTGTTCATGGGAGAAATCCAGCTGGAGTGACTGGAAATACTGTGTTGGCTTCACATAAGCTGGAATTGCCCCTTCCCTGCACCATTAACCTCTGCATGATAATTCAAACTCTGCTACTCAAAGCAGCACCGGGCACTTCAGTGTCACCTTGAATCTCAGCCATGGGGTTGTTTTGTCTAAATTTTTTTCACCAGGCAGATTTTGCTGTGCCTTTTCCTGCCCACCTTCCCCCACTTAAATATTTTCTGTATGTTTTGCTAAAGCTTACCTTCCCTGGGAGCATTTCACTGAAGAGAGCTCACTCTACCCTGCATGGCTGCTCCCCATGCAGCTGTCTGCACATCCCTGAAACAGAAGATATAATGCTGAAGACCAACATTGGGCTATAAACACCTGCAGGAAAAAATTGTTCTTAAATAATTGATTTATTTTCACTCCAGGAAGGCTATGGCTGAGATTCCCAGAGTCAAAGCCTAAACCACTCACCTGAATGGAAGTGCCCCTGTTTCTCAAGGCAATGATAACCCCAAACATCCAGGGAGGTTTTCAGAGGGTCCTGGTGATTTTGACCCTTCCACATCATGCCTAGAAGCAAATTACAACAAGACAGCCAGGACCAGATTGTCAAAGGCAGACAATGATGTGGTTTAGTAGCACCTTGGGATAATCTGACAATGGGCCCCAAGGTCTGATAGCTGAGCTCTGGTCCTTTACAGTCAGACTGGAGGAGTTTAAGTTATAGTCAAGGACCTTAATTATAATGTAAAATGATGAGATTTCTGTACCTGACCTCTGCAGCTCCTTCCTGACATCCTGCTGGTGCTTAGAAGTATCTATGTACCTCTGGAAATTCCATCTCATAACCTCAATAAGACTGTAGGAGCACATAGGACATGACACAGAGATAAATTTCACCTCAAGTTGTCCCTAACTTACCATATTTGCCATCTTTTCCCATCTGTGAAATGTAAAGGTGCAGTCTAAGCCTGCATAGCTCCTGTGCAAGGTGCTGCACTGGATACTGGCAGGGTTCAGGGGAACCATCTCATCTATTAACAGCTCAGTGCACGAACACATGGCCAAGGAGGACATACCTCCCTGTCAACCCAGCCCTTGAAAAGTGCTCTTTGGGCTAGGAATAAGATTCATTGCCCCCATGAGGATGTTGAAAGAGGGAAGTGATCAGTAAGCAGGACCCCCAACGCGTGGAGGAGGTCGGGTGTAATCTGTGCATCTCCATTCAGGTTATCACCATGAGGAGACAAAGCACAGAGGGGAGACACTTCTTCAAGGGACAAGTGTTGACAGCCCATTCTGTCAGCATGAGGTCAGTCACCCATTTGGGTCTAAAAACATGAACTTTGGTGGCAGTGCAGCAGTCCAGCATGGGCACGTTTCCTATGGAGTTATTTATTTCATCCTTCTCTCCTGTTTTCTTGATAAATTGGTGGGGCCATTTAGGGCATCATGTGAGGAGAAACAAGTAGCATCCTTCAGCCTAAATCTGAGGCCCCTGTAGCTCTCTTCCAGCCACCTAAATCACTCACAGGACTGAGCCCTCAAAGTCAAACTCCTTGTTGCACAGACACTCCTCTGTGCAGAAGACAAGGGCATCTAGTGAACTCAGTGGTGGTGCTCCAAATCTTTGGGCAGTTCTGCTGTAACCTGCCAAAACAATCAGCTGTTTGTTCGTGACTATCCCCCAAAAAGCATCCATCAGCGGAGGATGGCTGAAATCTCATCACTGTCTGTATAATGTGTCCTGTGATATAAATCATTGCATATTTATGCACCTGTGTAAGGCAAATGCATATCTGTATTGTTGGAGAACCTAAATCTGCTCCCTAATGCCCGTTGTTTAAACAGCCCTTTAACCACATCACTTTTCTCCTCGTTAGGTTAAGTCCCTGGAGGTGAAAAAGTCCTTCCCAAAATGGTTTTCACTCACTCACTCAGTTCAAAGTAAACATGCCTCTGGGACCATTATGTGTATCAGGTATCCCAGGCTTTGTTAAAAGCTTGCCTGTTAGGTAAATTCTGCTTCTCCTTCTCCTTGGAAGGAGAAGGTTAAAAATTAGAGATAGGCTCACACAAGTAATGCAGAGGAGCTTTACAGACAAATAGGAATAACAGATGAAATTCAGAGCAGTGCACACAAGTGACCCAAATCTCGGGGAGGCTCTTGATCTGATGTAACTCTGGTTGCAATATGACACTGGTTTGACTCACGCCTGTCACTTGTAATCTCATTCATCACACACCCCATGGTGGCCAAGAGCCGACATTTTCACCAGCAGTCAGCAGAGCCAGCGCATAGAGCTGAGAGCCCAGAATGACAAGCACGAGCCTTGGCAAACAATGCACAAAGAGGAAATGTGCATCTATGGCACATCACAGAAAATCCTCGAGCCATATGCCCACATGTCACAGGTATCAGCCAACTGGGCTTTCCTTGAGTCTCACCTCACATTACAACCGCATCTACTTCTCAAAGGCCAGTTTGGCAGGACAATGACTGCTCTGAATGAGCTCAACCAGGCCTCATCCACAACTGCTCCAAGGTTTGGACTGCATATGCAACTGGGAGATTCTCTCACTGCAGCCATTAGCTGTTCAGCTGATCTGAACTTGTCGGGGAGAATAAAGCAACCACCTGCTCCCAGTGACAAGAAAAGTAAAGTGAGATCAAACACAAGCAGGAGGAGAGAATTTAAACCATGCAAGAGGTGGTTGCATGTCATTTCAGAAGTCACCTTTTCTCTTTGATCTGTGCTTAGGAAGCGGGCACCTCCTGGATCAGATGGTCATTAGAGAAGTGTGCCACCGGAGTCATCCCACCTTGAAGTCTCAAGTGTTTGCTTTCCCCAGGGATCCTCCTCCTACTTCCGCCACCTTATAAATCATCTGCCCTAAGATTTCCTTTAGAGAAGCCAATTAATACAGGTTAGGGAGCAGGAACCACATTCTCATTCACTGCGATGAAGCTGAGCCTGAGCTTTTATAACTGTATTATACACGCACAGGTAGGTCCTGTAGAGATCAGGGAGCTACTATAAAAGCTGCAAGACACACAAAAAAAGCCCTGGCCCTGAAGAGCTTACAGTTTAAACACACGACACAAATAAAGGACTTAGACTTGAAGGATTTTAAAGACAAAGCACTCTGAGACAAAGCAAGCTACAGATCACACAGAAAATCTGTGGCAAAACTGGATAAATCCCACTTTGCTGAATCCTCACTTCTGCCCTTAACAGATCCTTGGAGGCACTGCCTGGGTTTTGTTAACAAATTGTTTGTTTTAGCAGCACACTTTGGGGGAATGAAAGATGGTGCCATTTTAATGTGGCAAGTGCACACAACTACTTTCTAAAGGCTGAGATTTACAGCAGGTGTGAATGCAGATATTCACCAACCCTGGGCATGCAATAAAATAAAACCCCTTGCATTTAGTTTGTTGATGCCTTCAGTGAGTGTTAACAAGAGGAAAAACCATGAGGGAGAGAGAGCCTGGTCTCAGGTTACCCCATAAATTGGTTAAGGCTGCAGAGAGGATTACAGTCCCAGAGCCATCCTAAGTATGGAGGTGTCATTACAGCAAAATCAAAGGTAACCATGGGGCTTGGCAGGTAACTGTCAACAGCCACGGGAAAGAGCCAGCCTGGGAAGGAGCTCTGCGTCAGGATGAAATTCAGTCACCTTTATTTTCATTTCAGGTGAGGGGTCAAGCAGAAAAGCTATCCCCAGCGGCCTTTATTTACAGTTTTCAAGGGAGCGGCTGATGAAGCGTTTAGAGGAAGAAGGATGAACCTGCTCGCCCCTCACTCACGGAGACCAGCCTGATGACAGACAGAGGATGCTGTAAATGGCACAGGAGCTGGGAAGAAGCCTTTTATGAATGAAACAGCAGTGGTCCTAATAAAATCATTAACAAAACTCCCAGTGGCTTGAACGGGGTCAGGACTTCACCTGTAACATTTGCGGGGAGACCAAAGAAAATATCTTCCCATCGGGACACTTGCTTTCTGCAGCGCAGGAACTCGCTCCCAGCAGTGATAGCAACAGAGAGCCCCCACAAGCAGATTTCAAGGCATTTCTTCAGCTTTTTTCTTTTACATTTCTTCTCTCCATCCTACCTAGGCAACCAACTTGAATTTCTAGAAAACCACAATATGATAATTTTTTCCTTCTAGACATGTTGAAAATTTGCTATAAAAAACTTAAAAGGTTTTTGTATCTCTCTGGATGTCTTGTTGGTGAATGAATACAGCAGCTATAAATGGTTTTGTGTTGTCAAGTCGGGCTAGCTACATCCATGCTGGAAAAAATACCAGGGACTGTTTTTTGGCCCTGAGCTCACATCCACACAGCCCAGCCAGCACTGCCAGTAACAGACTGGTCCCATGAAAACTGCCCACTGAGAAGTTCATATCCTCTGAGCCGTGCCTGGAGATGGGAGAGTACTGTGAATCCCAAAGCATGGCTGGTCCACACTAATAATTTAACAGCATGGAATACTGCAGGTCCCAGCTGAGGCCACAACAGGGTCCTGTCCAGTGCAGCAGTGGAAATGCAGCCGTGTGTGTGTGTGTGTGTACTGGGCACCCAGTGTTCTCCTGTGATGTTATCAGGTAAATGGAAGATGACTTGCAAGGGAATTTTAAGACCCCACAGCTTCAAGCTGACCAGCATGGGGAGGCAGAGGGTGATGGGACTCCACAAGAACACCACAAGGTACAGCTCCAGCTCCTCCACGAACTGCGGGGTGCAGCAATGCAAGGAGCCCAGTGCCTCCTGCCATTCCCAGAAATCCACACACAGACAACAAAAGGTGGAATTTCTCCTTTTCCACTCAGCCACTGGAAAGCTTCCTTCACCCTCCCTCTTCTTCAAAGACCTAAACCCAACCAGCAGCCAGTTTTGCAAGGGTTAACCAGCATGAAATGAATGTGGAGAGACAGTTCGGGACCATAATCACTTATTATTTTCAGGTAATATGCTTTATCTCCGACTAATCTCCTCATCTGGAGAAACACTCACAGCAGACAAGAGTCACTGAGGTTATCTCTGATGATGGGGCTCCACGGACTACTGGCTGTGAGGGACCGAGGAGAGGCCAAGGAGAGGACTTCAATTATGGCCTGAACTATGCTCTGGTAGCTGAAAGGCCATTGTTTAATCTACTAGAAATCATCTATTTTAGCAGATAAAGGGATTACTCGGGTTTTCTTTTCCCCAAGAACAGCATGTTATTCCAACTACTAATGGAACATTTGGTATTTAATTAAAGAAAAAGCACGGGGAGAAGCAACACAGGCATCAACATCACTTCTGGGGAAATTCAAATTGATTGTCACCCTTTGATGCTGCTCAATCACCTCTATCTCACTCACCCTTCCTACAACCCAGATTAAATCATCTGGTTCTCTCCATCCTGAACATTTTATTTTTTTTTTTTAGGGATCCCATCCAAAACTTTGGAAGCATGCAATGAGAATTTACCACTCCACAGAAGTCTCCTGACATGTAGAAAGCCAGATCACACATCAAGGGAAGAGTGTGGAAATCTGAACTGGATTTTGCCTCTTGTTCTGCATGCTTGGTGCTGGTTGCTGCCTGTCAGGGTTCTGCCTGGCTGGCCCATTAGAGTGATCTGTTGGCATAGGTCCCATATTTGGAAACTCAAAGTGGCTTCATTGCTCAAGGATGAACTGGAACTGCTGCATGAATAAATCTACCCTTTGTCCCTTTTCCCTCCCAGGTCCCTTCTCTTTGCCACCTCCATTTTCAGAGAGTTTTGCCCTTTATTTTTTGTCCCACAGACTAATGACCATAGGGTACAGTTACAGGTCATTCTCAAGTGCTCCACTGTGTTCAGCAAATAAAGGCTCCTTTTCTTATGTCTTCCACCCCTTCGATCTGCAGACTGCAGACCCAAAGGGTCTATGAGGGAATATTAAGGAGTAGCTGCTTTCAGGTGTCAATGCAGTACCTAAGGGTCCACACCTCTGCTGAGAAAAATGTAAAACAACAACGAAAAGAAACCAAAACAAAAAGCAATGTACTCATTTCTCCTAGCATCTGGATCTTAATCCTCTTCCCTTTACCAGAATAAAGAACAGGGTACCTTGAATGTGATTATCCAGCCAGCCAGCCAGCAGTAGAGCTTCCTCATGCCTTTTTACGTATCCTCCTTCTGACTGTCCCAGTTCTGGCATGCTCTCACAATCTGTGACATTTCATTGCAAAGAGCAATTGTCTTTTTTTTTTGTTTTGCCTTCCTGACCATTCATTTCTTTGCACACAAAGCAAGGACAGGGATCTACTGAATAGCCTGATTTTTGCTTCCACCATTTGTCTGTGTCTTTTCATGACTGTTGAAGTTGATCTACGCCTACATGTGCCAGCTACATCCTATTTCAGATCTCTGTGAGGATGTGCTGCTGACCTGTGTGGTAAAATTTCTCAGATAAATGGGGCTGTCCATCTTGTCCACCCGGCTGCTACCTGTCTGTGTAGTTCTCTTCCTTTCTCCCTTTCCTCCTGGTCTTTGTCTGGCTCACACCAATGTTTGATCTACATCATTCATCGTGGGACACACCAACCCGACTTGGCACATATGATGTGCGAGCACCACCACTGAATATGTGATCATCCTCAGGTTTTTGATCTAACTTTGCCCAAAGTCTTTGGTGACTGTAACTCCATCCTTCATTTTCTACAGGTAGCTCCAGAAGTCATTGTGAATTATCAAGTCACCCTGTCTGCTACCAGTCATTGTGTTGAACCAGTTGTTCAGCTTGTTCTTGACCAGGACTGCTGACCTCACCTCTTCATAATGTTTTTCAGCAGCTTCTTACACATATCATATAGCCCCAGGACACTCCACACACCTATTGCCACATACTGGGTCAAATGACTTCTTGAAATTGTGCAACTGAAGAACTGAAGTGCTTCTTGATATCTCTGAACTCGCCAGTGACCTGCCTCTGGTTTTGCTGTAGTGTCCCTCTTACTTTGTGGAAACTGAATTTACTTTCTGAATCCTCCAGGAAGGAACACAGTGAGGAATTTGCTTGGGTATCAGGAAACACACAGAATTTGGAAGGTTCCTTGTGGGAATTCACTTAATAGGAGCACTGTTCCTTGTCTAATGGATCTTTTCTTTCCTGATAGCATACAGTTTCCAAGTTGAGTCAGTGATCCATGCTACAGCCCCATCGATCCGTTCTCAGCCCTTCAGATTTCTTCAATCTCCTGAACTTTCACCAAATTATAGAATGGTTTGGGTTGGAAAGGACCTTAAAGATCACCCAGTTTCAAGCTCCCTCCTCCATGGGCAGGGACACCTTCCACTAGACCAGGTTGCTCAAAGCCCAGTCTCACCTGGACTTGAACACTTCCAGGGATGAGGCATCCACAAATTCTCTGGGCAACCTTTGCCTGTGCATTATCACACTCAAAGTAAAGGATTTCTTCCTGATATCCAATCTAAACCTGCCATTTTTCAGTTTAAATCCTTGTCCTGTCACTACATGCCCTTGTAAAAAGTCCCTCTCCAGCTCTCTTGCAGGCTCCCTTCAGATACTGAAAAGCCACAATAAGGTCACCTCAGAGCCTTCTTTTCTCCAGGCTGAACATTTACAATTCTCTCAGCCTTCTTTGCACCTCTGCTAGCAAGATTCTTCTTGTCAATCTGCTTCTGAAGCGTTATAATCTCCCAAACACTGAGAATCTCTTTATCTCTTGATCAGTCATCTGTAAAAACTCTGGTGATATTTCACCCATCTCTTCAGCTGTCCTTCTTTGAAAGCAGGGAGCTCTACTCAACATTAATGTTGAGGAGGATACACTAGTTCTTCTTCCTTAATGTTTAATATAAAAAGACTATCTTGATTTGGATTTCCACAAGAATGTTTTAATGTTGCCTTCTTTTAAACCAGTTCTCCTTGACTGCCCTTGTTATTTTCACTTTTGCTCTGTGTATGCCTGCTCAGAGTACGTGTTTTCTACTATGCTTTCTGCTTTGTTCTGGCCAGGTGGAGAATGTCTTCCAACACCCAGGCTCAGAGGTTGCTTGCTTTCTCTCTCACCAAGCAGTGTTAAATAAATATTGTTGAGACAGGTGATGAGATTATGACTGCAGAAGACCACTGCTCCAAGGGAAACCCAGGGCTTGTTCTTCCTGTACTTGCTAATTTTGGTCTTCCTAAGTGCCAACCAGAGTTTTCAGCTCTGTTGTCTGTTAATTTTGCAGTTGCACTTCTTTTTGCTTATGTAAAGCCTCATGAAAGCCTGTAGGCACTCACCAGATCTGCTCCTGGTTAGTATTGTCTTTGCCAGTGTTTGACATGTGCCAGTCAGTCACAAACATCAGTCACTGGGCACATGAATGGTTCACTCCCAAGGTATGGCTTAGGCATGCCTTGACTGGCAGCAAAATCACCTGAAACTCTTCAAAGAAATCAAGGAAATTCTTCCTCCGCATCTGTTATAGGAGCCCATACCTCTATAAGCATTAGGAAACCTGTTCCACAGCCCTGAATGGGAAGACTAATTTCTGTAAGGTGGCAAACCTTGAGTTTACCGGGGTTTTCTTTTTACAACTCTGATTCCTGCTCATGTCTCTCCTGCGTTTTGCATCACTGCCTCAAAACAAGGTTTTCCCATACAGCATTGCTCCCTCCTCTGTCCACCTGATTTTCAAATGCATACAGTATTATGCTGGCACATCTCTAACTGGCTCATGAGCAGTGAGATTTTACCCGAAGTGATCTCAAGATTCCTGTTTCTGCTGGCTAAAGCTTCCATTAGCAGCAATCCTTCTGCTGAACCATGTCCCCTCATCAGACACCGAGTCACAGATGTCAGACAGCACCTACATGGCCAAGAAAAGTGAACAGACCTCAAAATGTTTCTTTCCAGCACACTTTATTGCTGACATGGCCCTGTGGGTCTCAGCACCTGTTGCTCTGCATTTTTTGAGTACTTTCCATGAGTGGGGTTTCGGCTTAGGAGATGAAAAAGTGCCCAGTCCTTCTCATAAGAGCCACACTTCCAAGAGAGGGCAATTCTAATTTAGGCATCACAGCAGTATCTAAATTTCCAGAATCACCTGCCAGACTGGGCAACAAACCCTGGACAGAAATATCACTGAACTTATCTGTACTGGACAAAATTAATCACAGTGCAAAGACAGCAAAGCAACTGAAGAACACCTGAGTCTGGAGCAGGAGTATAGTCCAACGTTCAAGGCAGGTTGCTGGTAGGAAAATAGGAACATGGGAGATCACTGTGGACAGCTATCCATGTGTGAGCTGCTGAATTGAGCTCCTTCTATCTGTCCTGCTTCAGGTCTGGCCACTGATTCCTCTTCTGACTTTGTCCATTATCCTCATGCTTCAGCCCTTGCAGACTGCAAACAAGTCACCCATAATACTCCCTTCATGTAATTAATTAAAGAGAGTTCCTTGAGAAGCTTCAAGGCATAGCTGCCTGTTGTGTACAGTGGTATCTGCTCACGAACATGGTTCCTACCAGTTTTATTTGCTATAGCTCTTTTATTTGACTGGATAATAAACAACTTCATCCCTGTAACTTTACCCTGCTACTCATTATTTTATATGTGCCATCACAATTTCACACAGCATCAATACAAAATTATTATAATTCCTTATTTCTATGCTTCATTCACCCAAAAAACACAACAAGGAATAGCTAATAATTCACAAGAACTACAAAAACGTTAAAAAAAATATTAATTCCTGAGACAGACTCCCTCACCTCTTCAATCTCAGATATTTTTCCCGAATGTGTCCTTTTGCTTCTCCATATCAAAAAACACCCTGCCCCTTTGCTCTCTGTCCTCATGCAGAGGTAGCTACATGTCAGTGAACTGTCTTCTTCATTATTTAACACTCCATAGCCCCAGTTTTAGACTCCTAAACATTTGGCAGACAATGACTCTTTATTTTCCCCCAAAATCGGTGACAGAAACAGAATAATGAGACAATTTCCACAAAATTTCCCTGAAAAAAGAGACTCAAGGACTTCTTTTTCACAGTGGCATTCTGAGATATCTGTTTAACTGCACCATGGGGATTTCATATCACTTTGTAAAAATCCACCTCCAAGATGGCACTAATCAAATACTTTCAGAAATCAGTTACATCAAGAGTCACTTCCTCTTCCTGGAGAACAACAGCAAATTAATTTGACAAGGTCTCTTTTCTGTGTGCACACACTCATTGGCATTGATTCCATTGCCTTCCTCTAAGAATTCATTAATCAAGTGATGTGCCCACTATTTCTTGCCTTTAACAGTGACAGGCTGACAGTCCCAGCACCACCCAATCCCTTGCCCAATCTTTTCAAATAATGAGCCAATATCAGCTTTCTTAATCCTCTAAAAGCTTCCCAGTGTCCCAAAATGAAAAGCCAGCATCAATGGCCCACATGATACTGGTTCAAAGAGTTCTGAAACTCTTGGCTGTGAATTACTGGGCCTGGCTGATCATAAAATATTTCATTTATGTGGTTGCCATTTAACATAATTCCTAGTTACTAATGGAGCCCAAAATGCTCTTTCACCAGTACCTGATAGTAATACACTATCAGATTTGTCTCCCCCCGACAAACATGGAAAAGACATACTAATTTAATACTCCTCCGTTTCCTTGTGGTTGTGGTGATGACAGCTACCGCCTTTATCTACTAATAGTTCCAATTATTTTTTCCTTAGCTGACCATAAATTTATGTTTTTCTGTTTCCACTATTCATTCCATGGCATAGTTGGCTCATTTGGACGAATTGAAACCAAAAGATATTGGCCTTTACCTTCTCCTGTAGGAGTAACCATTATAGGGCAACCAGCCCAGAGCACCAAGCTCCATTTGAAATATCCCATTACACATCAAAAATATGTAAAAAGCAAGAAGGTGATTGATTTCAACCCAGATCAGCTTCTTCCTTTAAGCAAGAGGGAAGAAGCCCCTTGCTTAACACTCCCCCCAGATAAGTTACCATCCAATAGTACCAAGCCAGGCACACCTCCTTGCCAGATGGACTTTTTTACTGTTGCAAAAATAAAATGAGGAAAGATTAAATTCACAGGATCAGAGTGGAAATTTTAAAATACTTCATATGAATTTTAAGACCGAGGAGAGGATAGAGGAATGCAGGGTACTGAGAGCTTCTGCAAACCCTTACCAAAGCCCTGGAGCATGTGCTTAATCCACCCGCTAACAGCCGAATTCCTTCTGTCTCCCACCAGGTTCCTTTTTCCCCCAAAACACAAAAGTCAGGCTTTTTTCCAGTTTTGGTAAAATCACTTCTGATACACAGAGTTACTGAAGCTTGGCCACATCCCTCTGTCCCTCAAAACTCTGAAATTTCCACTTGCAACTGTCTCACTCCCAAGGTGTCTATTTAATCCCACTTTTATTAGGAGCACAGCTCCGAGGAACTTACAGAGGTTACAAACAATGAAGCTTTTATCAAAACTTCGGCTAATCAGTCACTAACAAGCTCTCACTCAGGAAGGGACTAGGCAGGCCCAGGCTAAAACTAACCTGAGGGGGTAAAAAAGGGGAAAAAAAATTAAAAATAGGATTGGGAAGAGGGTTTTCCTCTCAAGCTGGATTAGTGGCCCAGTCTACAGCGACAGAAACACTTTTGTGAGCACGGAAGCCATAAAGAGCAGTGAGGAGTGGACACAGAACAGCTTCTTTCAGCGATGGTGTTCGCTTCCAGCAGCCTAAAGAGCTGGGGCAACTTTGGCTTGGGATGAACTGTGATTTATTTCTTGCCTTGTGGCCGGGTCCAGGAGCTCAATCACACTCAGCAGCACATAAACACAGTGGGAAAATATGTGCTATTCCAAAACGCTAACCCTCAGTCTGCAGCCTGCAGTGTTTTACAGAGACCATGAACTCGAAACCAAACCAAACCAAGTCTGTTGTTGGTAGCCTGAACATCGTGGAATGAGGACACCTCCCCAGGAAATGTTGTAGGGTCTGAAAAATCAAGAAAGATTTGGAAACCTCTGATCTTATCATAAGGTAAGTTGGCAAAATTTAATCGCCAGAACTTCGGTCCAATAGATGACTAGATACAGGGAGGGAGGAATATACATTATTGTCCTTAGGTAAGGGATAAAAATTACTTCAACCTGTATACACATACACAGAACACCCTTCCCAAATGCATGGCAGTGAAACCTCTGTTGCACACCATCAGATATTCTCTGTTAGCCATTTGCAGGACAAATCAGAGGTTGATGGAAAAAAAGAGACATTCTTATAGCACATTAATAGGTGTGAAGTACTCAGTATAGGGAGGAATATGCTTGGCTGTAAGTAAGGGAGTGATACCAGATCTTAAATTTAATTTGAGCTGTTCTTAGTCAATTCCTTACCGTTCTTGAGGGTGGAGCCATAGTACTGAACCACTGCAAGAGAAAAGATAATTTACCCATTTTGTCCCTGAGGATCAAGAACTCAGTCCCAATTTCATTGACTACTTTGGAGAAAGATATAAACGAATGCTTCATGTGCAGGTTGTGTGTGGGCCATAGACTTGCTGCCTTGCTTCTTGCCAGCCCTGGGGAAAAAGTGAGACTTATATTGCCAGTGCAGCCAAAACAAAACAAACCTGTGGTTCCTGCTTCACTGCAGCAATTCAGAGTCATTGAAGGGATCCTGGTTTCTCTATCCTCCCAATAATAGCAATATCAGCCAGTATGGGCTAGTATGTCCTGATCCTCCAACACATACCTTGTGCCAGGACCCCAGCATCCTCGAGAAATGGAGAGAGACCCAGGTGGGTGCAGGTATCGGTTCCCACTGCAAAGCTGGGTGCTCAGGTCTGAAGCATTTTCAGGTTTCTGTGTTCAGCTGCACACGCCTGAGATTCACAACAGGAAAGTTAAGCCTGTACCTACATGTTCAGAGGAGCTGGGCCTTAGAGGCAAACACAGTGTCTTCCTAGCAGGGGGAAAAGCGCTTGTCACACGCACGACAAGGACAAGCGCAACACAAAAGTGAACAGTGTGGCAAGCACAAGCAAGGATGGGGAGGACTTTGCTCTCCTGAGGCATTATTCCTTGGGAAGTCTTGAAACACTTTCCAAGGTAGCAAGCTGGAGAGGTTTGCACTTAATTGCAGTTGGCTGGGGCTATGGCTCAGCCCGACACCGAGGTGCCATGGGGTCCCCTACCCAGCAGACCTCCTTGCCCCACACTCAGTGCCAACACTAACGAATGTCCCCAGCACTCAGTAATAACAGAGTCATGTCACAGCTTTGCCAAAACCCAGCCCCAAGCCTGCTCCCAGTGATGGACAGTAGCCTCAGACTCTTACCTTGAAACTGATTTCAGTTCAGTGTTTCAGCATCTTTTGCCAGCTACCCGGTGCATTTCTGCAAGGCAAATGTCTCCCAGAGCTCTCTGGAAAAAAAAGCAGCATTTAGAAAGCAGAGAGGCAGGGTGCTGGATCTCTTCATGCTCTCCTCGTGCCTTGGCAGAAGGGAACAGCAACAGGTCTGTACTGAGAGCTGACGATGTTTCGAGGCAACACTGCACGCTACTTGCAGGATAAATGCATTAAGAAAATTAAATGTTTTTACAGCCGTCACACCATCAAAGCTTTATTCTCTCTGCTCTTTAAATTAAGTGTTGGTTTGCATATTCGTGCCATCCCAGCTATGTAATAACCTTTCTGAAGCTATTTTTGTTTCACATTCCTTACTATTTGGTAAAGCAAGCTGGAGTTTTCTGAGGACACGTACTTTTATTAGAGCTAATTCAGCATTATTTTTCTCACCCGTTTCCTTTGTTGGAAGCAGAGAAATTAGCTAAGGAAAACTCGAAGGCAGCACACCATGCCTGTGAGGGGAACTGCCTTCCCTGCCTCGCCATAGCCGGGCTATTCCTCTAGATGGCTCTGCCCTTGCCCAAAAACATCAAGTCCCTGGAGCAAAAACCTCAATTTTGAGCGATACGGCGGTACCATTGACCGCTCCTCTTCCTCCTGCGACGATCGTGGGGGTTTTGACCAAACGGATAAACACAGATTTGTTGCAATTTTAGAGAATAATATTTTCGGCATAAATCTTCAAACACAGACGGAAGTTGCTTTTCAAAAATCTTTCTTGTCCTTTAAATGTCCTTTCTAGCTGCAGTTTCCCAATAAACTGCTTGGTTTAGATGCCTGTTGTCCGGTCAGGCTTCAAACCAGCATTTTCCAGAGCTACCCTGCTCTAAAGAGATGCGGAGCTGTTATAAATTGCAAAGGCAAGGAAGCTGAGAGGGGAAAAGGCACCTTGCAAAACGTAATGTAAACTTTTCTTCTGCCGTTCCGGCTATCCAAATACAAACGGAAGCTCTTTTCCCAAAGGATGCAAAATAAAATCAGCAAACGCAACAGTGACAGAAAAAAATAACAGCAGAAAAGAAGAAAGAAAAAAACACACAAAACAAACAAACAAACAAACAATTAATTTAAAAAAAAAAAACACGAAGAAAAAGACAGTAACAACAAAAAAACCGAACTCCCTTATGATGAAGGGAGAAAACCTCAAATCGTAATTCTTTAACTCAGTCACTTTTAGGTGATTCTCTGCATCCAAAAGGTTTGTTCACTTGTTTTTAAACGAAATACAAAGTTGAAAATCCTTCAGCTATTATATCGCTACTTAGATCACACTAGGGATGAAAATTTGGAATCGGAGGCAGCCTGGGAAAGCTTCCCCGATTCAGCTTCACTAATTTACGAGTGCGTTTCTATTTTATCGAGGACATAAAACGCAAAAACTTTTCCCAAAAGCTCCTCTCTCCCTCAAATCCTGACGTCCGGTGCTTGCAGAGAACACCTCGCATATGTACCTGGAAAGGGCATTTCCAGTCATTTTTACCAGCAGAAAACTGAATAACAGCCCTATTTAACAGGCGGGGATGAGATGTACATCTCACGTATCTGGTAAGCGACCGACAAAGACTCTCTAAATCCTCCCGCACCGCTGAGTATTTTTGTTGTTACACGTGTGCTTTGCTCCGGACCAGAGGATTTGCCAGAGCTGATCCCCGTATATATCCCGGGTGTCGGGATTGTTGTGAACACCGAGAGCTTCTTCTCTGCAAAGGGATGCGCTTTAGCTCAGGCTGCCCCGGAACACTAAGGCGAAAATCAACTTTTATTCACTAAATCTCGCCCTGTGCCCGCCAGCCCGTTCCGCCCGCGGTGCGAGCGAACACGCCGGTGGTGTTTGTTTAATTTCGGGCAATTCCTTATCCAAAGCAATTCCTTATCCAAAGCTTATAAACTGAGATCTCAGTCCCAGCTTCTGTGAAACGGGCGGTAAAATTACAACTCAGGAACAGAACTTAAGCGAATTTCACCCTTCGCGCTCCCGTCGTGGGAACCGCAGCGATGCTCACCCCCTCCGACCTCAACGTCGGGGCCGAAGGGATCGGGGACCATCGCATCCGTGGGAAAGGGGGATCGCATCCCTGAGCGCCGGGGCAAATCGTAGAGCCCCGGGAAGGGGCCGGAAGAGGCGGGGGTCGGCCGGGCAGAGCGGAGAAACCCCCAGGACTTGGAGCGAGTGGAGGGACGGGCACAGCCCGGGGGGTGGGTCCGGCTCGGGGATGCCGCCCCCGCGCTGCCGGGAGCCAAATCCCTGGCGCCTCCCGCAGCTCCCCCGCCGGTCCCTCCCCCATCGCGGCTCTCGGGGCCCGGCCTTGCCCCCGTCCGCCCCCCTCCCCGCCGCCAAGCAGCGCTACTGGCTGCTCCCTGCGCGCCGCCGCCCGCCCGCCCATCCCCGGCCCCGTCCCCGGGCGGGGAGTCCGGGCGCACGGCAGCGCCTATAAGGGGGCCGCGCGGCAGCCCCCCGGGAGTTTTTTGGTCTGGGGCCACCGGGGCCGCGGGGCGGGGGGTTGTCGCCGGGAGAAGGACGGGAGCTGTGGGGGGGAGCGCCGGCCGCCCTGCATGGCCAGGGATTATGAGCGCCGGTGAGTTGCAGCAGGCGCAGCCCAGAGCCTCGGCGCCGGCGGTCGCCCCCGCGCCCCCGCAGCCCCGCAGCGCGCAGGAAGCCCCCGACATGGCGGTGTACTGCAGCGAGAACTTCAGCGTCTACCCCCAGCCCAGCCTGCACCCGCCCGGCGCCGCCGCTGCCGCCGCCGCGGCCGCCGCCGCCGCTGCCGCCGCCGCCGCCTCGTCGGGGCAGCGGGCGGGCGGGTACGCGCTGGGGGACTACGGGGCGCCCGCCAACGCCGGGTACCTGTGGGGCATGAACAGCCCCGCGCCTTACCTGCAGGGCCCGCCCGGCGCCGCCGCCGCCGCCGCCGCCCCCTTCCTGCCGCCCGCCTCGTACGGCTGCTCCCGGGGCGGGCAGCTCGTGGGCTCGCCCCCGGCCCCCGGGTCGCCTTCGACGGGCGGCGCGGAGCTGAGCTGGCTGAGCCTGGCCAGCCAGGAGGAGCTGCTAAAGCTGGTGCGGCCGCCCTACTCGTACTCGGCGCTGATCGCCATGGCCATCCAGAGCGCGCCCGAGAGGAAGCTCACCCTCAGCCACATCTACCAGTACGTGGCCGAGAACTTCCCTTTCTACAAGCGCAGCAAGGCCGGGTGGCAGAACAGCATCCGCCACAACCTCAGCCTCAACGACTGCTTCCGAAAGGTGCCCCGCGACGAGGACGACCCCGGTGAGGTCCCGCGCCGGACGGGAGGGCTGGCGGGGGCAGCGGGGGCAGGGAGCGGAGGAGCCGCCGGCACCGCCGTGAACAGAGGGGGTGGCAGTGGTCCCCGTGGCCGGGGGGTCCCTTGTCCCCGCTAGTCGGGCGCAGTGAGGAGATCGTGTTCCCCCGTCCCCTCGGGGCCGGTGCTGAGAGGAGACCGCGCTCCTCCATCCCCACTCGTCGGGCACTTTGAGGAGCCCGCGCTCGGCGCTGTGATGAGACCGCGTTCCCTCGTATCCTCGGGGACGCCAAGGAGGAGACCGGGCTCCCCCGTCCCCTCACCCGGGCGCTGTGAGGTGACCGTCCCCCTTCGCCCCAGCCTGGCCCGGCGCTGCCCCGCGGGAGGTGTAGGCGGGGGCCGGCTGGCCGCAGCCCTCGCCCCCTCCCCGAGCAGCCCGGGTTGTGCAAGGCCCGGCTCCTTGGGCCGTGATTCACGGCTCCCCTCCCTGCCCGTCGCTGTCCAGCCCGGCCCCGGGGCACAGCCGGTGCCCGGGAGTGGGCGGGGGCGCGCCCGGGCAGCGCTGGTCCGTCCCGGCGGGGCGGGGCCGGGCCGGGCGGGACCCGCTCGGGACCTTGTGGGGTCATTGCGCCCATCCTGGCCGTGGGCAGGAGGCGCGTGGGGACAGCTGATGCTACCACAGCACCTCGCACCAAGTCTTGTGCGTGGGGCGGCTTGTCTGCGACCCCCACAGCTCAGTGCTGCTGTCCTGCTGTCCTCTCGGAGTGCCGGAGTGTGACAGCCCGGCTTTCCATCAGCCTTTCTGAGAAGAGCCATGGCAGGGACACTGCCTTGTCAGTCAGTGCTGAGATGGCAGCAAGTGTCCCAGCTTCTGTGAGGCAGCCAGAGCAAGGGGAGCCCCACTTCTTGCTTTCTTTAGCTAAGTCTGAGGTAGAGGTACAGATTCTCCCCGGAGGTTTATGCTCTGTGATGGGTTCTCCTCCTCCATGTGACCTTAAGGTTCACTTGAGCATTGGAGGGATGGAGGTGGTGATGTCCTGGAAACAGGTTTTGGATCCATACACTGGATGGACAACAGAGAGGAGAAACAGGTGTAGGAGAGATGTGGGGTCTGTGCCAGTCAGACAAGACATGGGTGCTGCTTATCTGTCAGCAGTGGGGTTCGCTGTCACAGAAGCTGACTTTCTCTCTTGTTTCTCCTGTTTTCCACCAGGGAAGGGAAACTACTGGACCTTAGATCCCAACTGTGAGAAGATGTTTGACAACGGGAACTTCCGTCGCAAGCGCAAGCGGCGCTCTGAGCCCAACGCCCCCGCCACCGCATCCGCGGCCTCCTCTCTGGGGGGCCTGAAGGCCGAGGAAGAGCGACCCATCCCAGCCACAGGCAAACCATGTGGAAACAGCCCACCCCCGGAGCTGGACCCCTCACCTTCTGCCAGGGACCATCCAAAAAGCTCCTCTCCCTCCGGTATCATTTCATCCACCCCCAGCTGCCTCAGCACCTTCTTCAGTGGCATGAGCTCCCTGAGCAGCGGGGGCAGCCGGCTGACGGGGGGTCTCAGCAGTGACCTGCATCATAGGAACTTCTCTGCTGGACAGCTGAGCAGTGGCACTTTCACCCCTTCCAGCAGCTCTTCTCAGGAGGTGCCTTCACCAGACCAGCTGCAGCGGGTTGCGGGACCTTCCCCTGCCTACTACAGCTCCTTCCATCCTAGCAGCAGCAGCCAGGGAGCCCAGTACAACCACTACTACAACTTCACGGTGAACAGCCTCATCTACACCCGGGATGGAACCGAGGTGTAGGGTCCCGGGGCCGTCGGGCTGCAAAGGGAATGGGAGTTGCAGGTGTACCTGGCAGCACAGAGGACCATATGCTTATTGCAAACAGCATTTCAATGTGGACACTTCCCAGGAGTTCTCCCAGGAAGACGGGATCTTCTCACCTTTCAGAACAAGAACACCCCTTAAACACCAGCAGAAGGCAGATGCAAAGTCTTTTCCCCATCCTGGAAAATGTTAGGTGGTTTAGGTGGTTTGCCATCTAAATTCTACAGGCGTGGACTGAATTAATGTTTTCAGAGGTTTCTAATCCTGAATGTAGAACCAGAAGTTTAAAAACTATAACCATAAAGTGGTATTGGCAAGAGCCAAGTGTAGACATCCAGTGAGTCTTAGAAGAGAACAGGAAAAAGAAAATGAAGAGATTTCTTATGAAGTGCCTTGTACAATGTATTAAAAAAACTCTTCTACCAGCAATTGCCTCTGTCAGCCCTTGCTTCTGCCCTGCTCCTGCAATATGCAATGCACAGGGGGATACTCTGGGTAAACAACCCACCCAAAACGTTCTCAAACTCACAGAGGGTCTTCCTGTGCATGGCATATTGTACAGCGGGGCCGTGTCTTGTAAAACAACCCTTTTCCTTGAGCTTAGTACCAAAGATAACTCTAGCCATGCAGCTTTAGCACAAGAATAAACACTGGGCTATTTTTATACATATTTGTATGTAATGTAACTCTTCTGTACATACGTTTCTATGTGGTTTTATATTTGTAAATTATGCTCTGGAGCTGTACTTATTTATAATGTGTTTTAAACTTTGTTAAAGTTTATTTTACTTCGTTTCCCCTTCTTTTTTTGTTGTTTTATTTGTTTTGAATTTTTTGTTGGTTTTGTTTTTGTTCGTTAGTGTATTAATGAAACTTTTCAGGCTGAACAGCTATTGGGAATAAAATGTTAACAGTTGTTAGATATTGGCCTGGTTGTTCCTCAGTATATTTGAAGTATTTTAAAACTGTGGGAGACAGGTTTTTCTTTCACGTGATTTGGGATAAAAGGTGCAAAGTTTTATGAACAATTTCATCTGTGCAGCAAAACAGAAAAACATCTGATCTGGGATATCAGATCAGGAGACACATCTTAGCTGTTTTGCAGCCTCTTGGAATCTCTCTGTGCAGAGTGGGCACTCTTGGCTTTTTTGTTTGTTTGGTTTTGTAAATGTTCTGAATTGCAACTGTCCATTTTCAGCCTGGTTTAGTAAAAAAAATAAAAGCTTGCAAAAGTAAAAGCAGTGGGGCTGGTTCCAGCGCGGTGCCAGCTAGCAGGAGGTACGAGGTCTGAGCTTGGCTGTTGGCTTGGTCCGTTTTTGCAAATTAGTTTTTCTCTAATGGGATTGCACCTGCTTACACTGTGGGCTAGTCAGGAGGTGGGACTAGTCAGCTAGTGGGCCAGGCAGCACTTCAGAGAAGCCTTCCTGATTTCCTGCTGCTGAGAAAGGAGAATCCATCCTCAAACAGTCATTATGCTGAACAATCAACCCCTAATTCTTGCCATTTTGCATAAGCTGTTTGTTGGGGGCTGTGTGTGGTTAGAGCATAAGTGTCTTCATGAGGAATGCAGCATCAATAATGAATAAGCATGAAATTGCAGCTGTTTAACATTCAAGCATCTGCCGTGATACCATCCCTGCAGGCTATTCAGAAAACAAAAGAGTTGGCGGCACCTCTTTACTGGTGATATAAGGCCATCCTTACAGGCTATTCGGAAAACAAAACAGTTGGCAGCACCTCTTCACTGGCTACCTGCATAACTGTACAGGGCAGTGACGCAAGACCAGCTCTTCATAATGAAGCCATGACAAAACATCAGATGACTTCCATGTGTTTGGGATTGGGACCAAGAACTTGCCCCAGCACTGGGACCAAGTACTTGCCCCAGCATTGGCCAACCGCCAGTTGTGCAATCGCTGAGACCAGTGGGTGGGTGGCAACTCCTGCCTCATCCCCCCCCCCCTCACACCTTCCCAGCACAGATACCATCTTTCTGGCTTTAGGGATAATTCCTCTTGATTTTAATTTTGTCTCAGGTGATGCAGTGGTAGTGGTAATGGGAGGGAAAGGGCAGATTACCACTAGGAAAAAAGACAAGGTGGTCAGTCTTGTTCTGCTGGAGTTCAATCCCACCAGGTGTGGAATAGCTTTATTTGAATTTTGGACTGCTGAGTTTGATCTAAAAGCAGTGGAGGGATTCCCTACGCCTCCAAAAGATATAGAGCCAGTCATTAATAAGCCCAGGAACTGCATACTCACATGTCTAAGTGACCATTGCACCCCTTCCCCACTCTGCCAGCCTGCTGTAAGACCTTACCAAGCACTGGATCAACACGAGATGCTCATGTGTGTCCAGCTTGTGTTCTTCCACCCAGATTTGTTTCAGCATTTACTCTTTGCCACTTCCATCAGCTCTATGTTTCTGCAGGCATTATCCATAAATGTTTGCTCCTGAGGATCCCAAATCTGGCAAATTTGTGTTGCTCTGTGGCCTGCACCTGGCAGTATGTTCTCAGAAAATATCCTGTGGCTCAAAGGACCTTGTGCCACATCGGTTGGTGGTGGCATAGCCAGAACCTGCCAGAGCAGTGTCAAGGAAGGATTCACCCACCACAGTGCTCCAGCCCCACTCCTGAGGGATGGTGGTAGGCTCCAGGGAGGTTTTGTCAAGTCTGACTGTCTCCAGTGCACCTGTCCAGCCATTAGCACCAAATCCCACTCCTTCCAAGGAAAGTACACCCTTAGCTGGAACCAAGGCCTGTGGGACCTGCCCAAGGGACACTCCAGAGTAGATTTCAGCAAATAGACACCTAGTCTGCAAAGGAGCCAAGAGAATGAGCTAATGGCAGCCTTTTGGGTTTCTTTTTGTCATTAAAAGAGACTTTTTTTTTAAGCAAATCTTGGGAGAGGGAGGACAAGAGGATTGAGTTTAATGAAAGGCGCTTAAAAGTAGTGGGGCTTTTTTTTTTTGTTGTGGGCTTGTGGATTTACTGAGATTGCCCAATTGAAGGAGTTGAAAGACGGAATTAGCCTGCAGTCCCACTCTGAGGGCCCCCACTACCCTCTAAATGCCAAGGCCATGCCTGGGATGGGCAGTTCTCCATGACAATGAGCCTCTTCCCAGGCTGGGTCAGGTGATCCACAAGCGCAGGGCATAGCCTGCTCCCAGAAAAGTCAACCAAGAATTGTCCTTCTCTTGGAGAGAAGCACTAACTTCAGGCCTCCATCCTCTCTGCTCTGGCAGCCTTTGGAATCACTCTGTAAAATGTGTTCTACACAGAATCTCATAGGCTTTAGGGGAGCAGTGATCTCACATGGGTGACCTGGGAGCCCACAGATCCCAGCTGCTGGACACTAAAGCCGAGGATCTCAGGAAGTCTCATCTTTGCTTGCTTTCTCCAGTCTTTCTAGGCATCCTGAGAGATGCCACCCCACCTGGGCAGGACTGTGGTGCTCCATGTGAAACCGTGGTTGTGCTGATAACTGCGAGCACAGCTGCCTGGTACCTGTGCCCTGTGCTGAAACACCCCCAGCCAGGGACCGTGGCTCTCCCAGCACACACACCTCCTAAGGAAAGACATTCCCTGCTTGAAAAGAAGTGCAGTCCAGAGGCATTTCAAGAGATGTGCTGGATCAGTAACACAGGTGCTTGCTGGCTCCTACGTGTGGCACTTCTCCAGCACGGGGTCGTTTAACTTTACTCAGCGCTGGTCTTATCGACCTGCCAGCAAAGGTGCGGGCAGGCACCCACTGCAGGTCTACACTTGAGCTGCTCCACAGTACAAAGGCTTTACCAGTACAGCTGGATCAGCCCAGTCCCCTAGAGGAGACCCAGCTCCCATCAACAAAGGAAACTCTTGTGCCAGTAAAGTTAAACCCCCCGCCCCCAGCAGCAGCACCGAGGGTATTGCGGGGCGGTGGGAGGGGATTCAAGAGGCAGAACACAGCCATCCGCGCTGGGTTTCATCCCCCGCCAAATCTCTTAGAAATGGGGCTTCAATTATTGCCACTGGCCATGGACTGTGGTTTGCTTCTCCTCTGAAGGAGGAGGCTTTGATTTGCCCTGTTGCTCACAAAGTCCGTGGGATTTGGCCACAGTGTGTTGTGCCTGTACAGAAGGTTTTATTGCCTTTTTTTTTTTTAACACTGATTGAGGGCGATTTTTTCCTGAAATCTCTAGGAATAGTTCAAATGATACAGAAGTGTTCAAGTAAACTACAGGTATCCTGCCCTTGCCCTCTTTGTGTATCTACAGATAACAGAAAAATCTTCATCAGGCTTCTTGATATAAGGCCCCACAAGGCCTGCTTTGGGGTGCGATGTACCTAAATTTTACCCCCCTTGTTCATGGAAGGTGGTCCTGTCAATCTTGTTCTAATAGCAAATAAAATAAGAGGGACAAAGCCTCATTTTATAGCTTGATCTGAGAGAGTCAAGATGAGAATCAGGCCTGGTTGATAGTACATACATGGTTGATGCCTCAGCTGGAAATAGCTGTGCCATGGCGAATGCAATTGTTGGGAAATTTTTGTTTCTCCCTAGGCAAAAAAAAAAAAAAAAGAAGAAAAAAAAAAAAAAAAAAAAGACAAAAAAGACAAGTTTTATTGTCCTGTTATAAAATCCCTTCAAAACCAATTTTTATTTTTTTTTCCTGATTGTCAAAAGAAGAAAAACACAAAATTTACCTTTTATTTTTTTCTCTTTTCGGCAGAAATCTCCATCAAGCTGAATTTCCGCCCCTGCTCTCCCCCCACCCCCCAACATTTTCTGTTGAAAAGAAGGTTGTTGGAATGTTTTTGACCAAATTACCGAGAGCAATATTCACCTGGGTAAGGTGACGAGAATATGCCCCTCAAGGAATAACTGAAGTGTAATGTTAAACATCAAAGGTGTTATTTTTTTTTTTACCTTATACCGGAGCTATCTCTGAATCATATCAAATAATCTTCTCGTTTCATAACACCATACAATGCAGGCTAAAAGTGTATGTGATCTGCTTTGTGTACTGCTGAATGGATGATTAAACTGTCTAACCTGAGGGATATTCATCCAGGGCCTGCCCCAAACACAGTGAAGTCAGGGGAAAGACTCCCACTGACTTCAGACGGCTTTGGAGCAGACCCATAATCAGCCAGGCTCTAATATACTTCAGGTGGTGTCTATGAGACTGCCTGGGGACACGTAAAAGGAGGATTGCATGTTTGTGAATTAAACATTGTAGGCCTGATCCAGGCAATTGGCTGCCGTAGGAGAGCGGAAGCTGTCTCCCCCATCCTCCCCAGCTCCTGGGATCGTTTTCCCTTTCCTGCAGTCCATTGTGTCTGGGATTTATTGACAAAGCAAAGCTCTCACCGTGCGGCCAATCCACATTTGCAATAACAGCGACAAATCAGGTCAGGTCTGATGGTTAATCTGCCCTTGGACCCTTCAAGGGGTGCTGATTTTATATCTCATTAAAGTAAATCGTGGAGCTGAGCTGTGTCATTTCCCTCCCAGGCCAGTTCAGAGGGTGGCAGAACCCACACCTCACCTACCCCTTCAGGGCCACCACAAATAGTGATCCTGGAAGACACAGGGTTGGTGCCTCAACTCCAAAACAGCTGAGGGAGTCAAAGTGAACATGGAGCAGAACCAAGCTTGGGCTTCCTTCAGCAGTAGGAATGATACTCAAATGGGGCCAAATTATGTTGCTTGTGGGTAGAAATGACATTTACACTCATAAGTGTTCTTCTAGTCTAGACAAAGGACATCCAGTGAAGTTATTGGGCAACAGGTTCAAAACAGACCAGAGAAGGTACCTTAGGAGGCACCTTGGGGATTTCTGTGCTTTAGGACATTGGGTCTCACCCTAAAAAAATGCTGGCTAAGTTAGGCCAGACGAGTTGCTCTCTGCAGGTGCCTTTTTCTCTCCATGCAATGCCAAGGAAGCCTGAAGAACTAATTTAGGCCAAGATTTTAGACCTCTCCAAGGGCAGGATATCTGCAGATATGGGACATCTGTCATGTGGGGACTTGTATCTGGTTACAAATAGTACCATGGCCACCAGGGATGGAGGAGTCCAAGAAGGTTTCAAAGCAAGACACAGGCCGAATCCATAAGTGAGCATCCTATGTCATGGGAGAAGAAAGCTTCTGCATAACCTTCCCTTCTCCCATGAAGCAGCAACTCAGCCTTGCTTTAGTTCATTCAGTTCTGGAGAAAGCCAGGGAATTTCTTTGAGGTGGGGCAGGAAGGTTTGTTGAGCTTTCTTTCCTCTGCTTATTGTATTCCTGTTCACATACTGCTGTGGTCTGTGTAAGCACCTTTTCCAGCAGTGCATCATGATCAAAATGTAATGCATATTCTCTCTTTCCTGCTGCAAAAACTGCTTATGAAGTATAAAGCTTTTGGGTTTGCAGGGAAATCCTGTTTCTTACATGTCCAGGCTGCTCTGAATTTCTCCCAGAAAAAGCTGCTGGTGAAGGGCAGCCTGTCAGGAGATGGTAGGAGCTGAGATTTGTGGTGCACTGAGATTTGCAGCTCCACTGCCCCCTAAGTAGTTTTGAAACTGTGAGCTCAAATCATTATTTGTTCAGTTGCACCAAAATCATCAGATGTCTCAGAGGCAGAAGGATGGACAACTTTTGCTGTGCAAGAGGAGAGCAACACTCTTGAGAGAGCTATGAAGGGATGCCCTGGCCTTGCACTGGTGAAGCTTCTTCATTAGGGCCCTTCCTTGGAGCAGAGCTCATCTTCAAGTTCAGGGAAACAGATTCACATCCTAGTGAAGACAACGTGAGTTTGTGGCTCTCACACAAGTTAGCAAGTGAAAATAAACCACAGTTTCTTCAGACAGAGCTCTCAGCTCATGGGAGAAGTAGAGATCACTTCGTCCCTGCTTGTATGTAAAACCTATGTGAGCTAATGGAGAGCAGCTGGGTTCAGTAGCTGAGGCAGTGTGTGACTGAACATGGATGTACACTGTCAGAAGATAATAAAAGCTGTCATACTTTGGTGGAGAAAAAATTAGTGTCTTCTTCCTCTCCAACATTTGTTTCTTATCCTTGACAGCATGGCAGGGAAGCAGACCTGACAAGAAACCAAGGAGACCCTTCAAGGAATCAGGGAATGTGTTTATTATAATGGAACAAGGGACGGTGTTTATTTTCACTGTCTCTGGCAGGGAAGATGTGAGCAGTGGGAAGACCAGAGCAATGAGCATGTCATGAATGTTAAGTCATTAAGCATAACTCTGAATGCTCTTTCATTCCAGACAGCAGCTGCTTGTCACAGTGTGAAACCTCATTCCCTACCCTGGAAAGGTGACAATCCAAAGAGACAAGTATGACCGAGGAAGTGTTGCTGTCCTTGTTTTACTGCAAGGGGTCAAGGAACATCATGGGAAAGTGATTTGTTAAAGGTCACACAGTGCTGTAGCAGAGTTAGGTTTCAAATCCATGCTTTCAAATGTTTCCATCACTAAACCATCCCTGCTGAGTCAGCCTGAAACACTCTGGCATGGCTCCAAACTCATCCTTCCTTGGTGCTGTTACAGGAAAGCACAACAGATCCCATCATTTCTTTCCTAAATCTTATCTATAGTGGCTTTACACAGACATAGGTGCTGCTAGAGGAACATTGTTCCTGCCTGGGAAATCCTGCAGCATTTAATCTTCCTCCCTCCAAACCCCACAAGTGACCTGCACATCCAAAAAACTGGTTCTCTCCCAAGGGATTTTCATAGTGTGTAAGACCTGTTCTTAACCACAAGGCAACTGAAAATGTGCTATATCCGCCAGAAATAACACCAGCAGCTGAGAGCTGCAGTGATCAGAAACTTGTGATCCATTTCCCTGCATTACAAATCTGCCAAGATTTTACAGTAGCAATGTTCAGTTTGCACACCACGATCTTAGAAGAAAGGGTTAAAATGCATTATGAGCTGAATCCTGCTCTGGAGATCTGATAATCTAATTACAGCAGTTCAGGTCCCTTCTCTACCCCCAGTGCAATCATCTTCGCATCCAGGAGTGATACCAATCTGATTCCACCCAGTTTGAGTTCTCTCCAGCCATGCTCCCCACAGAACATGTGCTGCTTGCACTTGTGCACCTCCACGTAGCTGCTGCAGTGCACTGAGAGCATCCACTTTCCCTGTTCCCGAGGGTGGGGGAAGTTTTTTTCCCCCCAGTTTTTTGGTGGACAGATGAGCTTCTGATCTCTGGTTTGGTGAAATGTTTTGGATTCAGGAATGCCTCATTCCTCCTTGCCACTGGCAGTGTGTTTCCACTAGAAAAAAGTGATACCTGGAGCTTCTACAAGGAGGGTGCTGGAAGCAGGAGGAGGGATGACTCCTGAACTGATCTCAGAAGCGGCCTTTTCCTGGCCAAGTCACCACAACTGGATTCTAAGCTACTAGGAGCTGTTGATTCAGTAAGTCTAGGAAAATACATCTATTTGCAGCAAAGGATTGCCCAGCTCACTTCATGTCAGACATTCAAGTGTGACTCACCCCCTAAGCTCCTCTGACTGTACAGAGCCTCTTTCCCCTGCTACTTACAGGACTTGGGCTCCTCACTCACTCATAGGCACCCACCTGCAGACATGTGTTCTGGATCCCTTTCCCCACCCACAACGTGGGGGGAGCCCAGTTCTAGTTCCATCTCCATCTGATGAACCATTCCAACATCTTGAGGGATGGGGAAAGGGAACTCCAGCGACAGGGTTTTTCAGGCCCCGAGCCTGGAGGGGAGAGGTGCCCTCCCTCCCCCCACCACCCACGTGGCCCCGTGGCCGGCACAGAGACAGCACACCGGCGTGGAGAGGAGGCAAGAGAGGGTTTATTGCTGGGGATGTTACATTTATAGGGTTTAGGAGGATTCACAGAGTAACCAATTAGAAGTCTCAAGGGGCTTACAGGAACACCCAATCACAGGAAAGGGTTAACAAGGACCAATGGGAAACACCTCAGGACACCTTTCCCAGGACATTCCTGCATGGGAGATAACAGTTGTCGTGGGGGGTGTTGGGAAGAAGAAACACGTGTTTGCAAAGAGACCACAAAGAGCCATTTTAAGGCATGTTTAAACAACAGTTTTTCCCATATAATGCAGGTTTAGTGCCACAATGTACAATCCAGTGTCTTACCTGCAAGCTGCATCCTGCCCTCCCTGCCCACCTACATGTGAGGCTGTCAGATCCTCACCAAAACTCCTCAGCTCCTTCTAAGAGTGGGATTGATTTCACCAACTTAAGATGTTTCCAGCACAGATGTCAGATGTCTACACGTGACCTAATCACCCTTGTCTCCCCTTTGAACTGAAATAGAAAAATTGCTTTTTTCTTTTTTTTTTTTTTTTAGAGTTTTCCTTCAGGAATGGATAGATTGATCCCTAGATCTCTGCTTCAAATGGAGAAGGGCAGATCTGCTTTAGTCGGATCAATTCCCTCTCCACACTACTGTAAGTATGATGAAAATCATCAAGGGTGTGGAGGGCAGAGGCCCTAATTAGTGTCTCCCCCAGAGAAACAGTTGTACTTCATCAGGCCTGGCCTTCAGACCATGCTGCTGCACCCTGGGACATGTGGAGGGAGAGAGGGGTTAAGCAAGATGAACTTATCAGGAACCATTCATTCATTTCACTGCCCATGGAAGAGGTCTTTTCTTTTTTGCTCCAACACCTAGAGAAACCACAGCGTTTCTCTAATTGTTGAAGGAATGAGGCCAAGTCCCTCTTCTGATGTAAATTGCCCTGGATGCATCCCACTATTCACAGTACAGACAACTTCATTTGCTCTGAAAGCAGCACAGGGAGCCATGCTGGGCCCAGGTTGACTGACTGACACCGAGAAATGGAATTCAATAGCTCTGATTGTTAAATGCTGCCCAAGCAGCAAAGAGGAACAGCCTTCATGGGCTCCCCTAAGCAGTGAGTTGCTCCAGTTGTCTTTCACTGGAAGGACTCAGGCAGGTTTGTCTTCTGCCCAGTGCAGGCTTTCCAACAACATCACTCCAAGGAGGTGAAGAGAAAATCTCCCTTCGTCCTTGCCAGGACCCAGTGGGAACAGATTCCTCTGTGGTTTCCTCCCTTCTCCTCAAGGTTTTTAATAGAGAAGTGGAAGAACCCCTCCAAACCATTCTTTCACACTGTATTTTCAACACCTGGCTGGGGTAGAAAAATCAGAACTGGACACACCAAGTTTTTTCCAAATCTTAACTACATTTCTAAGTGCCCCGCTACCTGTATTGAAATGTACTGTATGTGTCAATCTCAAACTCTTTTATATTCCCATAATCTTTTCAAGTTTTCCTGCACTCAGGCAGTAAATCCAATTAGGTCCATGGGTGTTAGTAAAGAGACAAATTTACTTTTCTTCTTCATCTTCTTTTTAAAATTCCTTTTCTAGTTAATATTCTTTTTCTCCTTTCCTTTCCTTTCCTTTCCTTTCCTCTCTAAACCCTTCCAGAAGTTACAGCAGTACCTGCACTCTGCTCCTCTGCACGTTCCTCTTTCTTCTGTGGGCAGAAACTGCTGGAGGTGGAGGTGTGGCAGTGATGTTTAATCTTACTTCACATGAAAACTCTTCTACCGAGGGCTCATCCCCCCACGCACACCTTCATCTTAAAGAGCATCCTACTCCATCCATGCTCTGCGGGAATGAACAGGCAGAGTAAGGTAATACCTGTTGTAAGTAGGGTTGGCAGGATCCCTCCTTAAGCAAGCTGCCATCCCCTCAGGGTATAAAATCTGTAGCCTCCTCCAAAATGAAGGTGAACGTGATGGCACTGCTTTTACACAGTTCGTGCCTCAAAGCATATTCTGGTTCCAGCTGAGGATGAAACTTCACCACAGCCAGGATTTTGCCTGTGTCTCCCTTCAAGGAGTATCTCAGAGCTGCCCATGCTGTCTCTATTTTATTCCTATCAGAGCAGAATTAGGCACTGAAGATCATCCTAGTCTGCAGCCTTTTGGCTTCCCAAATACAAATGAGTGGCAATTATGCAGTGACTGATTATATAAAAGAGAGATGTGCTTGGAGAAGGTGTGTGTGCATCAGGGACTAATGAAGATGGTTCAGGTGTGAGGAGCATGCACTCCCCGAGCTGGCAGGTAGGCTGCAGGACTGTCACTGGTGCACTTATTGGCATTTCACCAAGTCCTTCCTCTGTGTCACTGTAGAGCTTTTTTTTTGTTACAAACACTGAATAGTTTCCTCACAAAACCTTTTGGGTGTCACTATGTGGAAGCAGCACTTCTGCTGCCCATCTCTGAGCCTGGTCACTTTAATACCCTTAGTTCTCATCTCCAGGACCTCACAGGGACACCCCAGACCACCCAGGCAAGGTGCCCCACTGCAGGCAACTCCAGGGAAAGCACAACTCTCCTGCAATCAGTTCACCCACAGGATTTCTGGGCAACAGCCCCATGATGAGGGAAGAGAGCAGCTCAGAGGAGAGCAGGCTGGGAGCATTAAGCAGCAAAGCTTGGTAGGCTCTCTGCATGACATGTCTGTGCTAGAGTCAGTTCATGGAATCATCTAGTTCCAACCCTCTGTCATGGGCAGGGACACCTTCCACTAGACCAGGTGGCTCAAAGCCTCATCCAACCTGGACTTGAACCCTTCCATGAATGGAACATCCACAACTTCTCTAGGAAACCAGTTCAAATGTCTCACCACCCTTGCATTTCAGATTTTAAATGGAAGAACAGGGAAATGAAAACACCTGCCTGTGTAGACTCACTTTATGGGCAGCATGCTTGGCACGGAAGGCAGGAAAGGTCATGTCTGTTCCAAAGGCATGAAGAGGTCACCCAGTCCCATCTGAGGTGTGGTAGCTGGAGCAACCAGTCCTAGGTCTGATTCCTGTAGTGCCATCAAGCTTCTCCTCGAGGAGCACAGCACAGGCCTCCTCTGTGGTTTCATAGGCTGTGCACTGGCCAGTGGAAGAACCATATCCTGGCTCCTGTGGCCACAGGTACCATCACCACCACTGGTGAACACCCAGAGATCAGGCCCTCCTTCCCCAACAGGTTGAACTGGGATACTTTGATGTGGAAAAGACATGGACAGCTCTGAAAAAAATTCAGAGAAGATCAACAAAATAGCTAAGAGAGTGAGTGACAGAGAGAGGGTGATTCAGTGTGAATAGCATGGCAGACAAGCCAGAAACATGACCAATACCTAGAGGTGTGAAGAGTCAAAGGACAGGGATGTAATACAGAGAGTTGTGTTAGTAGGGATGAAATAAAATGCAATCAGCTGAAGTACAGTGGTTGCTCCCCAGCTCCTCCATCTCCAATATTTATGATAATTTAAAAACCAATATTTGCTAGAGATGCAAAAGGCCCACTGGGAGAACACTGAAGGTTTCTGAGGAAGAGTGGCTTCTGTACCTGCTCCTACATGGCCTTATCATGAAGGCACTTGACATCACCTCAATGACAAGCAGCCTGACATATCTCCCCAGCAGCTTTCTGAGGGCCTGTGGCTGTGAAGACATCCTGACTTTGTTTCACTCTCCTCTTCTGCACCCACACTGAGCACAGGAGTCCTTACACCAGCAAATTGGGATGTCTGGTAAAGCCCATTAATGTGCTTCATGAGTATTGATCTATTTGTCTCACCAAGTGCTTTTCTGGCCTGCTGTGTTGGGGCTTTTCAGGCTGTGGGGAAGGACAATATTTCCCCTCTACAATGAAGGGAGAAATTCTTGTGTGAGCAAGAAGGACTTGCATTGGAATTACTGGCAGGGCACCACATAAGAAGGTGTGTTCAACAACTGGTTGTGCAGGTGGCATTGTTTGGAGATTTTTTCCTCTTGCTGGCTCAAATGGGATCATATTCCTTCTGTTTGCCTAATGCTGGATGTCAAAGGGAAAGGCACCTTCCTTCTGAAATATGGTATGGAGCCTGGATGTCATAGAATCATAGAATAATTAAGGTTGGAAAATACCTCTAAGGTCATTGATTTCAACCATTAACCCAGCACTGACAAGTCCACCACTAAACCATGTCCCTAAATGCCACATCCACCTGCCTTTTGAACACTTCCACAGATGATGATTCCACTACTTCCCTGGCAGCCTATTTCAAAGCCCGTCACTCTTTCAGTGAAGAAATTTTCCCTGATATCTAATCTAAACCTCCTCTGGTACAAATTAAGGTCATTTCCTCCTGTCCTGTCACTTGTAACTTGAGAGAAGACACCGACACCCACCTCGACACAACCTCCTGTCAGGCAGTTGTAGAGAGTGGTAAGGTCCCCCTGAGTCACCTTTTCCCCAGACTAAACAGCCAGTGTCATCCCACCTGAAGGCACAGCCTGATCTTTGGCCAACTGCAGCAAGAGGTGGGTGCCTTGCCATTCACTTGGACCTTTCCTGGAGGTCCTCTGGACAACCCCAAGGCTTCATGGTTTTCTGCAGGGTGAATACCCTTCTGGAAGTGGATTGAGGAAAGGCAAATTTCTGAGTACATCTGACTCCAGCACTTACTTCCCTGGGCAGCCTGTTCCAAGGCTTGACAACCTTTTCTGTGAAGAAGTTTCCCCTATATCCAATCTGAACCCCCTCTGGTGCAACTTAAGGCCATTTCCTCTCATCTTATTGTGGTGGGTTGACCCTGGTTGGACACCAGGTACCCACCAAAGCCACTCTCTAAACTCCCCTCTACAACTGGAGGAGAGGAGAGGAAATATAACAGAGGGTTCATGAGTTGAGATGAGGATTGAGAGAGGTCACTTACTGATCACTACCACAGGCAAAACAGACTCAAAATGGGGATATTAATTAAATTTATTACTAGCCAAATAAGAGTAGGATAATAAGAAGTAAAATAAATCTTGAAAACACCATCCTCCACACCCCTCCCTCCTTCTCAGTGGTGCAGGGAGTCAAGGAGCAGGGGTTACAGTCAGTTCATCACAGGTTGTTTTCTGCCACTGCTCAGAGAGGGGAGTCCTGCCCCTGCTCCACCGTGGGGTCCGTCCCATGGGATATGGTCTTTCATGAACTTCTCCAGCATGAGTCCACCCCATGGGCAGCAATTCTTCATGAACTGCTACCATGTGGGTCACTTTTCTGCGGGATGCAGTCCTTCAGGCACAGGTTGCTCCAGTGTGGATCCCCCACAGGGCCACAGGTCCTACCAGGGAAACCTGCTTCAGAGTGGGCTCCTCTCCCCAGGGGTCAGCAGGTCCCTGCCAGAACCTTGTTCCAGCAGGGGCCTCCCACGGGCTCATAGCCTCCTTTGAGCATCCACCCACTCCAGCGTGGGTTCCTCCACAGGCTGCAGGTGGATCTCTGCACCCCTGTGGTCCCCCACGGGCTTCAGGGGCACAGCTGCTTCACCACAGTCTGTTCCACAGGCTGCAGGGGAGCTTCGGCTCCAGGGCCTGTGAAGGGCCCTAAACTGGACACACGATTTGAGGTGTGGCCTCACCAGTGCTCAGCACAGGGGGACAGTCACTGCTCTGGTCCTGCTGGCCATGTTATTTATGATACAGGCCAGGATGCCATTGGCTTTCTTGGCCACTTGGGCACACTCCTGGCTCATATTTAGCCACTATTGACCAGCACCTCCAGGTCCTTTTCCCTGGGCAGCTTTCCAGCCACTCTTCCCCCAGCCTGGAGCTCTGCATGGGGTTGTTGTGACCCAAGTGCAGCACTCGGCACTTTGCCTTGTTGAACCTCATCCTGTTGGTCTCAGCCCATCTCTCCAGCCTATCCAGGTCCCTTTGCAGAGGGATTCTCCTGCCCTCCAGCAGATCAACACTCCTGCCCAGCTTGGTGTGATCTGCACACTGACTGAGGGTGCACTCGATCTCCTTGTCCAGATCATTGATAAAGATATTAAACAAGGCAGGCCCCAAAACTGAGCCCTGGGTAACACCACTGGTGACCAGCAGGACGTAACTTCATTCCCCACCACTCTCTGGGCCCAGACACACAGCCAGTTTTTCACCCAGTGAACAGTGCACCCGTCCCAACCATGGGCAGCCAGTTTCTCCAGAACACTGGGGGAAATGGTGTCAGAGGTTTTACTAAAGTCCAGGCAGACAACATTCACAGCCTTTTCCTCATTCCCTAAGCATGTCACCTTGTCATAGAAGGACATCAGGTTATTCAAGCAGGACCCGCCTTTCACAAAGCCATTACAGGAGTCACTGCTACCTCAAGACCCTATCTCAATTTAACTGAAATTCATCTTGGACGTTTCTTTTTGATGGGTTACCTCAAGTGTGACTCTGTCCTATTCATATGAGGCGTAGTCCTAACTGTGGTATGTACCAGTTAGCTTTGGCTGTGAGGTCATGGCAAGGTGGCAGTGTAGTGCCATCAACATCCCAAATGTCCTGTGGTTGGATAACGTCTGGCCACTGTCAGATCACACAAGAACATGTGACATAACCTGGACATAACCTGAACATGTGCCACAATGGCTGGGTACACACATATTCCCCTGCTCCCATGTCCTGCCACTGTAAACACAGATAATCCCCAGCTCATGCTCAATCAGTCCTTCTGAAACCTCTTCATGGGCTTGAATTTAAGCTCTGCTTTATGACCGAGGGAGCACAATCCTTGCAAAGCCCCAGTAATCATAATACGTGGAGGCAGAATTGATACATGTGGGCTTTTTCTATCACTCAATTAAATGGTTAGTTTATGCAACATGCCGTCTTTTTGAATCAAAGCTGGGTCACTGTTAGGCTGAGGTAACATTAATTATTTTTCCGCTTGTCGGATCCCATGAAAAGGATGTGAAAATGGCCTGTTTATGAAAGAGTGCGGGCAAAGGCTGTGAGCTGATTATGTCAAACATATTCAAAGCTTCCTCTGCAAAAGGGATTGTGATCAACAAAGCATAGCCCACACCTGCACCCATTTCACAATGAAAGTTGTTGGGGCCATGAAGCTATTGGGGGAAAAGAGAGGTTGCATTAACCCTTTTGGGGAATGGGATCCTCCACTGTAAGATTTACACACACACAGTTGCTTTCCTTATTCCCTCATGTGGATCCCAGGAACATTACCCCAGGAGCAAAACCAATGTTTCCCACCTAACTTTTTTTCTTGTGTTGGCTTTTCTAAGCTGGATGGAACCACCAGAGTAATGTGTTTCCTCCTGCTCTTTGCTGAGCTCCAAGGGAGTTGCAGAGAAGAGCTGTCTGTGCTGGAAAAGCAGGAAAGCAGTGCAGACTCAGATCCCAGTCCCAAAAGTTCTGGTCAGGGCAATCCTGGCACCCTCAGGGCCAGTGCCTATAACAAGGAGCACACTGCTGGAGTCAGGCCATCTCCTTAATAAAAATTTATCTGCCTGGAAGGCAGGAAGAGAGAGAGGTGTGCTCTCAGAGAAAGTCAAACTGGATCCTAACTGCAGGATACTTCTCCCATTTTCCTGTAGCCCCACTGGTTATACTGAACAAGATGGTCTGAATTCAGCACTGAGCTTGGCTGGAGCAGGAGGTTGGACCAGAGTTGTCCTGTGGTCCCTTCCAACCCTGTGCTGTGATGCACAGACCTGTGTCCTCATGAATTCTCATCAGATTCATGAGACTCAAGGCAACCTTGCACCCTCTGCTCTCTGAGGAAGTACAGAACAGAGCAATGTGTCAGCACAACCTTCTACAGTTTTAGTTCTTTCTTCTCTGATTTGAGTGGCAATGCTAAGGAAAATAGAGCTACAGCAAGTGTGACCTCACCTGCCAGCCTGTGGTGAACCTTGGCCAGGTCACAGTGCCTAAAAAGATAAAGGAGTTTTCACACATCATTTTCCTGCAGCACCCCAGGAGCTGTGCAGGAAAGAGTTCAACATTTGGCTTCTGTAAACAGAACGCCAATATCTGCCCAAAAATCCTTCTCTTTGGAGCTCCTAGAAGATTGTGACACACAATCTTCCCACACAGACTGTGTGGGAATTTTCAGTTCCCCCTTTAGCTAATACAGAGAAGCCCTCCATGAGCAGATGACCCTTATGAAAAACTTCTTTGAAGCCACCTGAAGTCAACAAGCACACAAGATCCACCATAGGAAAAAGAAGGTACTAAAACTTCAGGTTTCTGTTCATTCCTCCTGTGGTTCAGCAGATTTTGCTGGCTCTTTCCTCTAAATCCTTTCTAGCTCCTGTGCCAAGTCAGTATTGTCGTGTGGGAAGACCTGGGACAATCCCTTAATTCAGCAGAACTTCTACTGATTAATGTAAGAATTCTGCCTTAATAAAGATGCTATAGACTAATTTCATTTGTTCTAATTAATGCTCCTGAGGGGAGATCTTGAAATGCCCTGCTAAGCATCACATAATATAAAAGCAGATTAAGGAAAATCTCCACCTGACTCTTATCAAGGCTGAAGTTTTCCCTGAGTCACTGCATATCATGATGGCAAAGAAAATGTTCCTCTTGTAAGCATTAAAACACTTCCAGAATGATTTTCCCATGTGTGCTCATTTAAAATAATATTGCTATAACTCTACCCTGAGTACAGAGCAAAAGTAATTACACAATAAATCTCTAAAACTCTGATGTTTTAATATCTTCAGTCGGGGTTTTACGGTCTTTAAAGATGAAATGTTATAAAATAATGCATTGACTAAATGCTTTGACTGGGTTGCAATCTTTGGTGGGGTTCTAGTTTTTTTCTCCGGGCCATGTTAGGTGAAAACGAGTAAGAAAGCAAGACCTTGCAAAGAGGTGTCAGTGACTCCAGGTAAGAAGGTGAGTAGGTAATTTTTCATTACAACTGTTCTCAAAAATACTTTAACCTTGTTTGGAAACAAACAGTCAAACAAAACCTCCAAATACATAATCTAGCAACCCTCATAATTAGCATGGAGCAAGGAAAAGTGAGTTTGGTAAACAAAAACTCAGCTAAGAAACTATTCTTGATTAATATGAACAGCAGTCATCAGAATAATTGTTTTCTTTCAAAAATAAGTCTTTCTTCTGCTGATAACTTAAATCTTTTCCCTCAGGAGTTTAAAATAGTTTCAAATATTTAAAAGAAACAGAGAGTGAGAGCACTTTAGTTTAACAAATGCTATGAGCTCTTTTGAGGGCATAATGAAAGCCACATTATAAATGATGGAGAATAGTTACTATTTGATTACAATTATGTATAAATACATTAGATCTCTCAATAGTATTTGTGAGGGTCATTACACAAACCAAACTATGACTTTCTACTCAATAGTTGGTTCAATCATGAATATAACTCTTTAGGAACCAGAATTTCCCACTTGCAGGATATTCTCTCATTTCAATTATTCATTCCTAAAGCTGGAACGGAAAGCCAAAATACCATCATTTTCTTGTAAACTACACCCTGCAAAATATCCAGATATCGAAAGTGTCAACACGTGGACATATTTTTCCAAATCTCAGTGTTTTAATGCACTAAATGGTAATTCCAGCCAAAATTTTTGATTTACATTTTTTTTCCCCTTAGGAAAAAAAATAATAATGCTTTTTAAACTAATAATTGCTCACGGCAATTTTGTGGTGAGAAAATGGTGAGATAGGACTGAACCAGTTTCTAAAGGGACTTAAATGTTTGTGGAAAAATGCAAACACGAACCCTGACTGAAGAAAAGTTTCTCCTTCCAGGATCTGGAATTTAAAAGCAATCCCTTCCTCTGGCTGACAGCAGCTGCTGATGCCAATGGCACTGTTGGTCCTTGGCAGCCTCTGCAGCTTCTTTCCCTCCAGTCTCTCCTGCAGGTTGGACTTTGACAGCTCCAGACACTGATTGTGCTGCTGCTGTGTATGCTGGTTTGGACACCATTAAAACATTGCCAGCAAGTCTTCCTCAGCAGTCCATGCTACACCAGGAGACTCATTTATTTTTAAAGGTTATTTCTGCTCCTGGAGTACCTCCTGAGGTGCAGCTTGCTCAGGGGACAAACAGGTGAGGCTCATCTGATCACAGGTAATTGTCTGCCCAGCCCGCTCCTCCACCTGAGCCAGCCCCGGGCTTCTCTGCTCATCAGGGGAGAGAAACTGGATTTCTCAGAGCCTCTTTAATTCAACATCTGCATCTGACTGATGAAACAAGCCCTACTTTGCTTTGTTGACTATGGAGGCATAAAGGTGGGGTGGGCAGCTCAGAAGCAGACATCTGCCATCAAATTAGGCGAGGTAAGTCCTGACTATCTATCCATGACTGATTTGGCTATTCTTCTTCCTTTCCTTTGGAAATGCACTGAAACACCAGACAACCAGCAGTCCAGGAGCAGGAAAGCTCCTCAGGCACTGCCCATTACATTTGCCCCCACAACATCTGGGACATCAGCACTCTGAGCTACCTCTCCTCAGTCTTTTCTCTTTCAGCGTAGAACTGAAGTGAGGACTCAAACCCTGTAATAGCAAAGAAATAGGAACTACAGCATGTATATAACCCCAGCTCAACTCTTTAAAGGCCCCTAGTAGCATATCTTTTTGTGGTTTTGACATATACCCCCATGTGCATATCACACCCTTGAGGAACCACAGGGACCCCTCACAGCCTGTCCTGGAAAGTCCAGTATTGCTCCACAGGTGATGTTCACAAATCCTGTCTTTAGTCTGGGAGTGGACAACTCTGACATTCTGGCACAAGTGCAAAGCAGGAACGAAGTCCCATGATCATCTTAGATTATTGTTTGGCAGCCAAAATAGCACCAACATGTCAGAGGGAAGGAGAGGAAGGACAATTACCTGTAACCTCTCTCTTCGTTACTGTTGGTGGTTTTCCACACCATGTGGTTTGTTTTGTTTGGGGTTTTTTTTTGTTGGAGCTGAGTTTGAAACAGGTAGGGAATGCAGTCAAAAAGTAACTGCTTGCTTATCTTTGGATTTTAACCTGGAGTTGTAGCTTCTCCACCTTTTTGTATTTCTCCTTTTTCCATGATTCTCTCCAACTTCTCCAGTGGTGGATGTAGTTTCTTTTCAAAGGAAATGCCAGTAGGACACTGAATGGCTTTCCCTCTCCTCTGAGGGCTTGACTCATAATTACACATGGAAAGATACATAAGAGATTATAAGAGGAATAGCAGGCAGCCAAAACCAAACTGATTTATGTGTAGTGTGTGACATATGGCAACATAAGACAAGATCTCTGGCTTATGAGCATTTTGGCAAGACACGAGGTGGATCCTATGGCAACGCCTCATGTTTGCACAGCTCCCACTTCTGCTGCTCTGTCCTGTTTTCCCTTTCATCTGTCATCTACAGGCCTTCAATGAGAGGGCCCCAATCCTCCTTGGCCAGTTGTGACAGGCATTCCTTATACACATGCCCACAGCAGAGAGACACACTGCTTCAAGCTGTTCAAGGAATAAAGCATCTCAGAGACCATCTTTATCCCATTTTCACAGACTGTAAATAAAGATAGAGATACCTCTTTTATCTACCTTAAAAGGTAGTGTGAGGGCCACTTAGTGGGTTAAAACACCACATAGTTGTTGGGTATTTTTCCTATTGTCAAGAAAAGTAAGAACATAAGAGCTGCCAGTTTGGCTCAGATCACCCCTCTGACTGGACCAGTCATCTGCCTCCAACAGGACCAAGAGCAGGAGTTTGGGGAAGGGTTAGCAGGACAAAGCGAGACCCTCGCCTTTACCTTTATACAGCCTTCACTTGACTCCCACTGGGCTGAAACAAGACGGGGAAAGCAAGAGACATCTACTGACAATGGGAAGAACAGCTCTCAGTCAAAGGCAGCGGGACAAACCTGCTTCCTACAACCAGGAAGGGAGTGGAAATTTCCATAGGGCTGGTGCTTGTGAGTCCCACCAGTCTTGTCTGCAAACCCTCTACCTTTGATTCCAGGGTCTCCTCACAATGGACTTTTTAATGCATCGTTCTGCCTTTGATGACTCCTGCCAGATTATTTTTCTTATCTGACTTAGGAAAGATCTAACAGGATCAGTTAGCTAGCTCCAGGGTAGGTTCTTTGAAAAGCAATGATTTAACAGGGCTTTCTTTCACCTCCTCTTGGGGTTCTCCAAACTTTCTGGTTTATCCAGCTCCCTGACACAGAGCGCTGCCCTCAGCAATGCCCAGATGGGCTTGGTCCAGGTACTGTCACAGCCTGACCTGTGGCTGTAATTTCTCCCTCAGTGAGGCCATGTGGATGCATCTCCAAATAGAGCCCAAAGACAAGAAGCAGCCTCTTTGAAGAGTACAAAAGTCCAAGGAGCTTGGATTTAGCAAGGGGGTAAGTACTGAGTTAATCTGCACTAAAAGTGGCTGCCAGAAAGCTCTGGCTGTGCATGCATCTCCCCTTTTGGCCTCCTCACAGCCCTCTGTGAGGGTGGAGGGAGAAATGATTCCCACTCAGCTGGAGCTGAATGCCAATAAACCCTGAAATGCTCAGCTGGCTTCAGTTGGCCCCAAAGCTGCACTGGGATGGAGAGGAGATCCACAGACATCTGAGGCCCCCACATTGATAAGGACAGCTGGGGCCCTCCCAGGAGAATCAGAGGGACACAAGGTCTCAGCAGACGTCAGGCAGCTGGGTCTCCTCTGTGGGGCACACCCAGAGGTCTGGCTGGAGGAGCTGTGATGTGAAACTGGTGGTTTGTGGCACTGTCAGAAACAGAGTGGCTCACGAAGGGGTCGCATGCTTGAGCAGACCCGAGCAATTCACAGTCAGAGCTATCAAAGCAATGACCCAGCTCCCTTAACACGCTGTCTGAAATCATGTTCAGAAACTATAACACAAAATTTTAATGCTCCATTGTATCGTTACAGACAGGCCAACAATGATGATTTACATTTTGCACGTCACCTTCCACACCAGAGAATCCCATTGGGAATGTCCAGAGTGAGCTCAGGGGACTTTGGAGGCTAATGGCATTATGTAAAATGTACATACAGGCACATAGCAGCTCAGTGAAGTATAATGTTGGTCTCCTTCCAAAGCTGGAAAAGTTTTAGTGGGGGAGGATATAATTTCCCACACTATGGACACACAGGATTTTGGATTTACCAAATTTGCCATCTGTGCCTAAACTGGTACTCTCATCGTAGCCCTGTTACATAAAGGGGAGTCAGAGACATTCTGTCCACGCCAGTGAGACCTCTGACCTTCCTTGGGCTCCTGCTCTTCTCCTTCACCCTTAGAGGAGACCAAAGGAATTAGATGGCTGGAGGTGGGGAAGGTAAGTCCTGCTCACAAGTGCCCATACATAGGTAGCACCACTGAAATGCATCTCCACATTCACAGGAACTTCTACCCAGGGTATTCAAGATCTTCACAGACTTTTTTCTCCCTCACCATAGTTGGATAGTCGGATACTAACATATTTGAAAAATGTTAGTGCCAAAATTCTATTCAAGAACCAAATTCCCCTTAAAATAAATATATACTGGGATTTAAGTACATAAATGCCCATTCCTGACATGCTCAAGGTGCTGTAAGAGACCCATGACAGAGCAGAATAGGGATTCACAAGGATATTCTTCCCCTCAGCTCTGACCAGTCTGGTGTAGGGTTGGACAAGATCAAACAAGAGGTGAAAGAGCTGTGAAGCTCAGCACAAATCCAGTCCCTCATCCCCCATGTGCTGGTTTCATTGCTGTGAGAGACAGGACAAGAATTTTTAAGGTTTTCCAGTGTTAGGTGGTGTAGCAGAGCTGTCTGGCTCCAGGTACATTGGCACAGAGGTCCTCAGGGATGGCACTGTTAGAGGAAATAAGGAAATTCATGAAAGAAGTGTGTTTTAGGGCATGGACTGGGAAACCAATAGGGTTCAATCATGTAAACAGAACTGCCCATTGGAAAACTTCAGTTACCCTGGGAACTGTCAGGTGTAAGCTTCAGGACACCCCTGCAGCTGGTGTAAGGGGTTGTAACCACCTGGGGCCATGGAGAGCAGCAGAGGATCCCTGTGGTGCTTGGGGGTGAGGGAGCAGTCTCTCCTGCTCCAGAAGATCCTGTGGTGGTGGGCCTTTGTGAAAGGGACAGGTGGCTTTTTGTGTCCTCAGGCTGCTTCCAGACCTCGACCAATCTGGCACATCCATCTTTCCAAAGGAATCCTGCTCAGTGATTACTTCTCCTTGCTCTGGCAGTGCCCTGCATTGCTCATGGCTCTAAAGGGCTGGAGACCCACTGCCTGCTGTGCTCAGCATATCCAAAACCTGGCTTAACTTACCTTCAGAGGCCTACCTACAGTGTTGCTGAACAACAGCCAGGGAGCCTCAAACGTGCCCAGGAAGGTAACAGAAAAACTGAGATTGGAAGGGACCACTGGAGATCATCTAGTCCAACCTCCCATCCCTATCCAAACCAGTGGAAGTTGATGGACAAGACCATTGCTCATCTGCAAGAAGGTGGAGAGGCGCTGCAGGATGACTGGAAAGCCCTTTATGGTAGGAGAGAGGAAAAGAAGGTGTGGGGAGATAGAGGGGGCTGTGGGAGCAGCACAGGGCTTGCAGCAATGGGCGTCTGCTGCTCACTGGGACGTTTGCCATTTGTCCAGATTAGAGCTGGTGATACAGCAAAGCTCTTTCTTCATTATTTTTTTGTTATTCAGACAGATAGAGCGTTTCTTTGGTTGCCATATACAATTCATTTCAGATCTGATGCCAGAGGATATTCGATATGAGATCTAAAACAGCGCTGTGTGTAAGTTCATAATGCTGTCTGTGCCGGAACATGTTGCAAGACTTTGAATCTCACTGTATGTTAGTGCCATCAGATATACCTTAGTGCAATCAAATGTAACACGCCCAGCTGAAGAAAAGATGTGACACCTTTGCTGTAAAGCTAACAGAAAACTAGCCAAAAGGGAACAAAACCCGATTTGGCAAAGCCTCAATCAGTTCAGAGGAAACAGCATTCACAGTATGTAAGTACTCACAGTGTCCAATGCAGAGGGTACAGGGAGAATTCTCAGGAAAGAAAGGGAAAGGAGGCTTTGGCAAAAAGGTACAGTAGATAACATTGCCCCTGATCTTGCCTGAGATTCACCCTCTGCTCCAAGGCTGGGAACAGCTCTCCTGGATTCACCTGTCTGGATAAAGAGCCTTCTGCCTCGAGCTCTGCGCTGCCTCCCTTCCTGCCAAGGGACTTGTACTGCAATTTCCACTCTTTAAAACTTTTTATCAATATGATATATTTGGGAAGGCTTGCAGATAATGTGCTTCTAGTTAAGGGGAGTGCTAGCTGTCAGGTAGGAGAGTCAGTGTGCCTCCCATGCCATATGGGTCATGTGCAGTCATGACACCTGGTGCAAATGCAGCTGAGCTGGATTCCACATCTATGGCAATCAGTAAATTCTCTGGCACTTCACACACTGGAACCCTAAGGTGTTTAGATGTAGTCATCTAAATTTCTTCTCATACAAGGTCCCCCCTCTGTGTGTTTGGCTGTTGCTGGAGGGCAAAGCTTCTGTAGATTAAATATGGAAATCTACTCATGCAGAAATTAGGGTATTCAGAATTTCCCACATCCAGATCACTTCAGTTTCCTTCACCTTCTTTTCCAAGTGTGCTTTCATTTGGCTGTCCATCCTGGAATGGGATTTAGCAGATGCCCAGCAAAAGCCTTGTGGTGTGTTGATGGAGCAGGGTGCCTTCAGCAGATTCTTGATTAGACAGCAAGATAGGGGTCAGGTGTTAAAAGGTAATTGCTTTAGCATGGTTTCCTGTAATTTTAATTTTTAAATGTTCACAAAATAGACTAGAAATTTTAGTATACATTTTAGTATATTTTTTTGTTCATGCTCAACATCTTACAAATTCAGTACACAGAACATGAAAATATAGAGGAGAGACTCTGAAACGTGAGCACACAGCCAGTGTTCTGCAGTAGTTTGGTGTTCATACAGATCCAGCACTCCCTGTCTTTCACTTACATGGGGAAGCCCATTGTTATTTTTCATAGCTGGCCCTATAAAATGAACTAAAGTGCTTGTGATGGTATCACACCTGACTAGCCTGCAACATCCAACACTTTTCTAGGTGAAGCTGGCATTGAGAGGGATGGCCACAGGAAGGATGGGTGGTGTGTGATGAAAAATGTGCATGTCACTGTACATGAACAGATGGTTTGAGACCCTTCACTGCAAACTGTAGCTCCCCAAGTCCCATACCTACCTTCCCAACTTTCAACCATTTCTTTTTATCAGGCAAATGAGAGTTTAATTTTGTTTTTGTGATGGTTCATCATTGTGGGAAGTTTCACACCCAGAGCAATTTTGTGGTCAGAGCACTGGGCTAATAAGCAGAAAATTAATTAAAATCGTGGCTCTGGAATAGATACCTGCATGCCTATGAGCCAGCTCCCCACCTAGAAAATGAATATACTAATACATTCTAACTCCTATTGATTGTCTTCTGTGCTTATCCCTGAAGATGTCTGTCAGGATGGTCTTTGTGCAGAATCATTGGAAGGAGGACTCTGAATTTGGTCAACCCCTGTGGCCACTGCTGTGTCCCTTCCCTCCCTCTACACCAGCCCTCACTGCCCAGCAGATGGGTTCCTCTACAACATGATGATAAAAGTTACGTGTTCCCTAAGACAAGGTCCACAGGCCCACCTGCATCAGCATTTTGTTACTGGAAGGCCAGTGCCTACAGTTGAAGCTTCTGCTGTGAGACAGAGCTTCTGACCTGCCCAGAAATATACTCCTGTTTCATTTGTTGATTATTAAAATATGCTAGATTGCTAAAAATGGAAAGAGATGTTCAGTGCTGGGCACAAGGAAGGGACAAGGTGTCAACCACTGTGATGATGAGGTGTACAGAGAGTGAAAGGCCCCACGCATAGAAGAGGAGGTTTCTTTCTGTACAGGACAGGATCTTGTGTATATTCAACACACACAAAGACAGTCAATAGCTCACCTTGGGAAATAAATAGATTCCCTTCCTCAAAACTTCTCTGAGGTAGTAAATTGACTCTGCCTATGATTTTAAACACTGGTAGATACTATTTCACATCCAACTTAACATATGTTGAAAAAGTTACTCTGCCCACCTTGTTCCTAAAGAATCAGTACAAAATGTGCATACAGAGCACAATGAAAATGAACAGCAAGGACAAAGTAGAATCCAAATGCAGGTAACAATTAACTGTGGATGAAGAGCCATTATGGTCACCATCTAATGACTTGCAGAGACCACAGTCTATTCAATAATTAGTTCCCTCTTCAACTGATCTCGCTTCAGGTCTTTGCAGCTTTTACAAATAACAGAACAAAAAATCTCAACTCTAAGAGGTGGACTCCGAAGAGACTCACCTCTGTGTCTTTCCTGTCTGTCTGCTGGAGGAAGCTCTAATTACAAGTCTGAATTCAGGTACAGAGATGCTGGAACTTGTTAATAAAAAATAACCTACATCTTCTCATGGACAGATGGGACAAACCAGGATTGCTTAGCTTAAGGAGGAGGAGACAGAGTAGGAATAGGCTAATGAACCTTGAATATGTAACAGGCTGCAGCAGAAAAGAGAATGGTCTGTTTTCCATGTCTATAGGGCAGCACAAACAGGGTTGGTCTCTGAATTCATTTTAACCATTAGGAAATTTTTACAGCAGTAAAGCCAGGAGGCAGTGAGGTGGTTTTGCTGAGCAGTCTGGGATGCTGCAGTACTGGGCACCTTCAGAAAGCGTGCCCAACCTATGGAACAGCCTTGAGGTGCGGAGGCAGAATTTCCAAACTTCCTTCTAGACCAATGATGATGCCAAAAACTGAGGCATTGTTTAGATAAATGGATTTCTAATATCTCTGCACCTTTTTTCCCTGTAATTTTTAAATGGAAGATGGCAGAATTCATGCTCCTGATCAGCAATTTTAATCAGAGGAGAAAAAAAAACAGCAGCAGTAGGATTACCTGTGCACCACAGTTTGCCATACCAGAATATAAAAGACAAAATGTATAAATAATGTATGTTTCATGATAGAAACCCAAAAGTTACTGAATCTGAAGAAGAGCTGAAGCCCTCCATTAAGACCTTGTCTTATCAAATTGGTGAACAAGAATGTAACCCTGCAGTTCAGCAAGCCTTCAGCACGTGTGTGTACTTGGTAGGTACTTCTACTACAAATGCTTGTGCATTTGTACACTCCAATTTTTTTTATTGGTGAGAGTGGTGTGGCACTGAATGTAGAGTGGAATCTCTGTTTTCAAAAAAAAATATTTTTTCTGGTTCAAAAGCAAAAGTTTATTTAGCCATCCTTGTGATGATGGAGGTTCCATTCAGAATAGATATGTAAACACATTTTAGTAGCATAACTCATCACCAAATGTTTAACTGTGCACATATTCAATCTTGACCAAGTTAAGATCAGAGACAAAATGCTATTTCTTCTGGTGTTGAGATAGTGGCAGTAACAACCATTTGCATACCTACATTCACTACATTTCTGCTTACACAAAGTTAAAACCGCATGACCTAGACAGGTATGATGTAGCATACATGGAGAACTGCATGTTTTTAAAACCTTCCATAGACAATGAGCATGGAGATCAATGATCAGTAGCTAAAAAAAACCTCAGGTATTCAGAAGTTATAAGCATAAAAATGTCACAGGCTGTTGAGTGGCAGTATATGAATGTTACAACCACAACAAGGGTAGCTTGATGACAAATAACAATTTTTATTAAAATATGGTTGCTTGGTATTGCTGTCTGTAAATTACTTATTTTTCATGACACTCTTAGAGTGCACAGGTAGATTTTTAGAAATCCAGATGATATTATATCATTAGGAAGATGATATTAGTGTACTGCTACTAAATTTATTATCACTAATGCTACTTGTGGACACGTGGGCCAACCAATAATGAGTTTTTGTGGTCCTTAATGAAGGACATTTTATTGAGCAATAGGTAGAATTTGTTCCATGTCAAAAATGGTTATATATTACAAGACAGTGGCAGCAGTAACTGCTTGTGATCATATCCCCTGAGTAGGTAGCACTACACTGTGCTTTGTACAGTTAACTTCTAAACATTCCTGGGGAGGAGATTCCTCTTGGGAGTCAGCTTTGTAATGGAGAAGATTGCTAACCTTCTCTCAGTTGGGAGTTTATACTATTTCCATTTCCCTCCTCCTGCAGTTTCCATGTCAAAGTACAAGTGTTTTCTGCTGAAACAATTCAACACATGAATTGCATTCACTTGTACCTACACAAGAAATTCCTCAGCATCCTTCAGATGTCAGCTAACACTCATGGACTTCGTCAGCACTTGGTAATCTGGAAACATTCACCTCTTTCCATGTGTCCCCCTTAACACAGCCTTTGCAAGGACTTTACACACACAAAGTGTCCTCAGTGCTGCATGTTGAAGATCCTAAATACACCAAAGCCTTCCGGTCCCAGGGAGCTGCTCCCTGCAAGTTAAATTGATTTCAGCATGACTCAAAAATGGCTTTGTGATTTAAGATCAATTCCAAACCTCTAAACTTGAAAATTATGCCTTGACTGCTCCTCTTCTTTTTTACAAGTGTTGGCCAGAGGCAGCTCTGCCAACACAGAGGAGTTACACTGGTGCTGTTTGCAGAGCAAGGAGGAAGCACCACGATACACCGATGCACTTGGATGTGACTTTTGCACGATGTTTTTACATACCATGAGCCTGGGCTGTCCTGTTATCCTGGGAAGCAGAGCCTGTGTGCCAGATGTTGGCCAGAGTTCAGGTGCACACAGACCTGTAGAGCCCTGGTCAATATTAGCACTGCTATCAGTGCTGGAGTCATAGAGGTGGCTACTGGAAGTCTGTGTTTTGCAGGGAAACAGAACTCAAAGGGAACAGAGCTCACCAGAAACCTGAAATGAAGGACAAGGGTAAGGACTGTCTGAATCCCGCGGTTACTATTCTTTTGCTAATGTGCTTTGCGCTGTTCTCTTTATAAATTACTGAATTATCCTTAGGAACAAAAGGTATTAGGGTCCTGCAAGCTTCTCTCAGTTTGTGGTAGGACTAATTCATTAATGTGGCTCCAACAGGAATGTGTGCAATGTTCTTTCTAATTGGACATGACTGGTCAAGAATGACTCGGCCTCCATCCAGATCACACTGTCACTTATGCTGTATAATAAGCTACTACTACTGGCCCATGAATCAATTTTTAAACAATCTCCAGTAATGAACTTGGACGGCCCATTGTTGTTGACAAAGAAATGCACAGTCCTGCTATTGTCAAGGGGCTCAATTATGGGTTCTTGCTGATAAAATAGAGGAGGGGGGATAAGGGGGGAGCGGTCTATGGACAGTAGTGACAGACTGAAAGAAGTGTTTCATCTCTGGGGTCCTTACAGAGGATGACAAGCCAAAAGGTCAGTTTCATAGAGGTTTAACTTGAAATGTCTGAGGACAAAAAAGGCATCTAGAATCATTAGGAAATGTGAAGTTTGACTTGCACCATTGGAAATCCTTAATATATTATTTTAACTGTAGAACTGACAAACTCTTTGCCCACTGGGTGGGAAAGAGAGGTTAAGGGAAGTAAAAGCTTTATATTTCTCCAGTGGGGGAGAATAAAAAGGTTAATTTTAGTAACTCTGGGAAGAGTCTGTGAGGAAACTGTCAATGTTTCAGCCCATTTCCCATTGTCCTGAGCCAGCGGAGTCAACGCGGGTAGCGGGAGAGGCTGCTGCCGGCACTGGCTGCTGGACGCCGAGCTCCCAAAGCTTTCCCCTCAAATAACCTCACCAGTCACTGAAATGTCAGGGCTCTGCCCAGTTCCTCCTGCCTGAATCAGCCTCATCAGCAGGGCGATGCTGCTTCTGTGCTTCACACTTTGTTCAGAATTACTCGCACGTTACCGGGATTCCCTGATCCCGACGGCATAAAGGAAAGAAATATCTCTGCAGTGGTTCCACCAGCTGGGTCTGGCGTGGAACAAGATGTGTTTGCAGTACTCTCTTCAGCTAACCAACGCCTTAAAAAGCAAGCTCTTTGTCATGCCAATGTGGGGCCACAGTTGCCAGCTCTTATTTTAAAGCTTTAAAAACACCATGTGAAGTGAGGGAATCAATACCAGGTTTCTTCCAGCAGCAGAGTACAAGAGTACACTGCTGTGAACCCATGAAAGAGTGCACACCCAAATTAAAAAAAAAACAAGCAGGGTGAAAATTTGCAAATGAACATGTCCACTGGGCCCATTAGTAAAAACCTTCTGCTTTTCCTGGTGATTTCATCACTGAGATGGAGGAGAAGGGCAGAGGGCGGCCTGCACTGGGAGACTCACCTGCATATTACCCAGTAGCATGAGTCACTTCTCCATCTGGGTAAGACACCTTGTCTCCATCCCCCAGCCACAAGGCAGGACAACGTTGATGCTTTTGGAAGACCAGCCTTGAGCAAGAACAGTAGGTGGGATGCAATGAGAAGGGATCCAGCAGGGAAGTGGGAAACTAAACACATGCTGAGACTTAACTGGAGCAGGAGTGAATCCGGACATGCTCAGCTCAAAGGTGGAGTCCAAGCCACACCTGCTGCTACAAAGGCTGCTGGGGCTTGTCTAGCAGATCAGCTCATCTCACAGGATAGTCCTTCCAAATGCCTTTCAGAAGAAAGGTGAGGAAAGGTGCTGAGGACATCACACTCAGCACACCCCAAACGCCAGCTTGAGTCAGAGGAAGGTGCTTTAGGACCACATGGCAACACACAAGGAGCTGGTGTTGTGCAGGCACTTCATGAAACAGCAGAGGAAAATACCACATGGAAGTGTGTAGCTTGGCATGGTTGGCTTTCTGTTATTGCTCAGACCCCCAGCATACAGGAAAAATTCCCCTGGGACAAATCTGGGGAGACCATCAGCAGGGGAAAGTGCTAGGTGGTGGGCGGTAAGGTCTTTGCAAACACAAGCTGGCACTGTTGGGATATGTCCTTAGGACAAGACTCTGTCTGGTGGCACTCCTTCAGTGAACTGCCAAAACAGCCAGATTGCAGGTGATCCCCAAGTTTCTCAAGGAAAGAAAGGAAAGCTTCCCTCCCCCATTCTCCCAGCTGGCAAGAAACTCCCTAGAACGTGCCCTCCTGTGAATGTACCAGGACCTGTGGTGCTAATGGTTTGTGATTCACTAGGCAGGAATGCATCTCTACGTCCAAGCACTGGGCTCTGCTTTTTCCGCTGATCCCTGGGAGAGAGAAACAGGCAAAAAGAAGGGGCTTGAGCTCAAGCAGAGAGAAAGGTGTTGTGGGCTAAAGAGCTGCAGGCATGGAGGAGTGAGGGGTGGCTTTCCACCCAGCACATCAACCTACAGCTCACTGCAGTCACCAGAGAGCTGAAGAGAGCCCTTATACCTAATGACAGGATTTTGAGATACCCTCATGCCCTGGGCAAGTCATACTGCAGCAACCCTGGACCATGGGACAGAGCCAGATGTCCCAGCAGAGGTAATTCCCACATCAGCCAGGTCTCTGTAGGGGCTGAGTGAAGGAGAAAGGTCTTGGGAGCTGAAGCTATTTGGGCACTGGCTGAAAACCCTCTACTTACGGAGCCAGAGACTGCAGGGGCCGTATTCGGTGCCTGTCTCAAGTCTGGGCGACCCCGTCTGTTCCCATTAGGAGGCCCAGGCGGTAAATTGGGCCCTGAATATATAATTAAGCAAAGGGCACCATCCTGAAGCCAAGGTTCACACTGATTTGTTGTGGCTGGGGTGGGAACAGCCCTTTACAAATCAGTCGCAGGATGTTGCTCCTAGTCAGCTGGAAACTTGGTAGCTCAACTCCATAAAAGCTGGATCTAACGCTTCAGCTCCCCAGCTGGTTTCAGCATCCTGACCAGCACGCAATCCTGTGGCTTGCTTTTCTGCACGACAGTCTGGAAACCTTCCTTGAGAGCCTCTTGTTTGCTGGCTGCCAGGATTTGCCATGCAGATTCTTGCCAAAGGGATAATATAAACAAAGCATAATGTCAAGTTTCCCACAGAAGTAAGATGATCTATTAGCACTGCACTTTGTACTAATTATTGCACAGTGGGTGGGGGCTTGTGAAAGGAGATTTATGCATTCAGCTAGCCTCACTTTTATTATTTGTAAGTACTTTTTGGCAAGGAATGAGCTAGATATGTATTTTATTGTTATGCTGTTGCAAACATCCTAATCTTCCACACTCATTAAAATCTCATAACAAATAGTAAGAATGATATATTGCAGCCACAATGAGCATCTCATTCATCCTCAGGTGGGGGCAGGGGGGTAAGACACGGGGAGGAGGGAGGACAGGGAAAACGGGAACATGGTTTTTTAGGCCTTGGCCATATTTGCAGCACATTGAGGGCCCAGGTACCAGAAGGGAGGAAATAAGGTGATGGACAAGGAAAGGCTACTGGGATGTCAGGGTGGATGGGGAGCTCTGTGGTAAGGTATCAGCATGGAAGAAGGATGCTGCTGCCCCATAGTGTGAGTCAGCACTCCTAGTAAGCAAAAAAATTATTTATGCCTTTCCTGGCATGAAGCAGTTAAAATGTACATCTGCTCTGGGGGGTCACATTGCTACCCAGGAGCAGCCAGGCTGGTGAGACTTGTACCCATGTTTCAGGTCCTGGCATAAGGAAGAGTCCAGGGCACCCTAGGAAGGCATCTCAGAGTATTTCTGCACTGCCTGGAAAAGCAGAAAAGACTCCAGAAGTTGCCCTGTGGGTCAGGTTGTCCTTGGGTCATACACTGGATGGTGAAGGATGGATGTCACACTGATACAGCCAGGTCTGAGTGGAGTGATCATCGTGATCATCACTTTGATAATCCCTGGTCATGACTAAACTTCCCCAGTGCAGCACTTGGCAGGTGACCCAGGAAGGAACAGTGTGAGCTCAGAACCTGGGAGGGGCCAAATGCAGGAGCCCACCAAGGTGGGGACAATTCTGCTGCCACAACTCCCTTTGCAATGCTCTGCTTTCGCTGCCCACACAGGCAACCTCCAAATTGCCTCAGTAATGCACAGGACCAAGGTGGACATGTCCCAGCTATAAGGCCAGGAGTGGGAATGCCCACCTGGGCTCACCAGGGTGATGTTCACTCAAAACTCACTTTCCAAAACAAAGTTCAGGACACCGTCCTCCCCTCTTTCCTCCTGATGACAGTAAAGCAAGTTCAGAGGGCAGCGTTTTGGTGCTGTACCCTTTGAGATGATGCTGGGTAAAAGGCAAACTTTGTCTTTCTGTTGTTTTAGGGGAAAAAAGTTCAGTGGAAAATACTGTCACAGTTTAAAGGACTCTGATGGTACTTCCAGGGCATCACAATGGTTGTAGGGCAATTTTATTAGTAATCCCCAGGTAAAGTTCAGAAAAGACAACCCAGAGCCATACGTACACTCTTGATACATTGGAAAATATTACAGGAGGAGGTGAATGGAGAGGTGGCAAGAACCCCAGTGAGACACAATCCCATATGCTCCCACTCAGGTTTTCACACCACAGCTGTCAGAGCCATCCCCAACCCTGGCTCATGCTTATCTGGATGGAGTGAGAACTGAGGTGCTCTTTCTCAGCATTTCCCATCTAATCAGAGCCCTTCTTTCTCCATTGTTGAGTCATGTGTAGGGGGTAGGGTAAGAGAAGGATTTTAATCTTCTTTATCTGTAATTTGTCCCACCCTGAATATTGAATTTCAAATAGTGTGGTCAGGGCTTGCCTTGAGCCTCGAGGCTGCTGCCAGCTCAGGACCTTTCCCCTGGTCAGAGCCTGTTCAGTTGTGTTTTCTCTCTTCACCTGCCTCTTCCAAAATATCACGTTTGTTCTCTCTCTTTCTAGCCTCCAATAAGTTACATCACTGAACTGACCCCTGGTCACAAGGGAGGAGAGTGACCCAGAGGCTACATCTGACTGTCAGCACTAGCCTGGGCCAGGCTCAATGTGGAGCAGAGCTGGGCAGAAAGTCTCAGACACCCTGTTTCCAGTACAGCTTTGGAGTGGCCACATGTGTCAGGCAGCCAACTCAACCCTTCTCTAGGTACCTCCAGGAAGCAATTAAAAATGGGATTGACCTTTTATCCCTCCGACCTCAAAAGTCTGGGCATCATCTTTCTTCTTTAGTTTCAGGCAAATAATATATTGGGATTGGTTAAAAATTATGATCCCAAAGTTTTGAAATATTTGGGGAATGGCTCCTGCATTGTCTTCTGCCCCAAGCCTGGTGTTGGGTTAGCCCTGGGATGTTGCTAGGAAAAAAAAAAAAGAAAAAAGGGAAAAAAAACCACCAAAAAACACAGGTAAGATGGAAAGGGAGAGAAAGGATTGAATTTAGGAAATGATAGATATTGGCTGGACCTTCAGCCTACACAAAATATTGAAGTAAAGAATACTGCAGAGATTCTTTTGTGGGTTTTGTTTGAATTTTTTCAAGATGCCACTTCTAATCCTAAGGGTTTCATCCCCCCCTTCCTCTGGATAAGCTCTGTTACTGCAATGGCACTATGTTCCCAGGGGACCGTGTTCCCATGTGGGAACAGAATAATCACACATCCTTGGCCTTTGCCCTCACCCGGATATAGGAGGTGGAAGGGTGTCCTGCTCTGCTCCACCATCTGGAAGCATGGACAGATTGTTCATTACACCGAAGTCATGACATGGCTAATATAAATGCAGGGGATTAGGTCAGGTCCTCCATCTGTGTTGGATGCTCAGCTGAAAGACCAGCAGTAAGTGGAGAGACTGTTTTCCAGTCCTGCCATCAGAACGTCCAATGTGGGACATTGTGGAGACAGTTTCTGGAGAAAGTCTGGCTCCTCTCTGGGGCAAGAAGCAGAGGTAAAGGGGAGAAATCTGGTGCCTGAAATGGGAAAAATGAGGATTAGGGGAGTTTTTGGGATGAGGTGACTCATCTCCCAGGCTTAAATTGCCAAAACAGGGATTAAGAAATACACCCAGCAAGGAAGGGTTTGATACTGTCCTGGGAACCACAGGTGTGAACTCAAAATTGCTCCATTAAGGAGCAATTGCTCCCAAATTGCAGGCCCACACTACTGAAGGTGGGATTGCCAGGGGTGTTGCTGCTGTTGGTGGCAGTGGACTATCCACAGATCTGCCTCACCACCCCACCGTGTGTGAAACCATGGGCAAACAAGCTCATTTCACTCCTTCCCATCACCAGCAGCCCCTCCCACAGCTCAACCCTGCCTCATTCCTGTTCAGCTGTTTGCCCATCCTTATTTGATTTTTTTCATCTTTTCAGACCTTATCCTGGTCATAAACTTCAGCCAGAACTGGGAAACTCCCTCCTTCAGACGGTGTCTGTCATAGTCTGGTATTAATTTCATTCCCAGCTTCCTCCCCATTCATCTCCATCGCAATGCAGTCATCCCATCCCTACTGTCATCTCCCCCAGCACTCCACACTCAATTTCCCTCTGCACAAGCTCACCGTGAACAAACCTCTTTTGTCAGGCCACCCCACACAACAAGAAAATTAGCATAATTTGGGCATGTTGAGGCCGTCACAGCAGCTACAAGCCATGATTACGGTGCATGTGGTTAGCACAGCCTGCAACATCAAACAGCATGTTTACAACAGATGTAATCCCTAATGATACAACAGGTGTATAACAGTCAATACCAGCATTGTAGCGATCAAATAACTCTGTGGCACGTTCACATTGATCCGGTATTAATCCAACCCCCTCGGGGATTTGGTCTGTGATTTATATGACTCACAGGGAGGTTTCGGCACCTCTTTGGCACAGCACCAAGCTCCGGGCTGAGATCGGTGTATAATTTACCTTTGCAGTGAAAGCTTTTTAAATCCATGCTCTTCAGCAAGCCAGGTTTGACAATGGCACTTTGAGAAGAAGGGCTTGTCGGAGCACGCAGGGGCACGTTTCTCTCAGAGGGTGATTCATGCTCTGCAGCTCCGGCGACTGTCCTGGTTTTACATGCTCAAATGATGATAAATTAAAGCAGCAACAGGAGCCCACATCAGCTCTCACAGGCTCCTGCCCACACTGTGAATTTCCTCTGCATCCCTTTATACATCAGCCCAAACCGTTTACCTTAACATACAGGAGATGGGATGAAAGCATACCAAGGGAAGGAGGATGGGGAGCTTCTGAACGGGAATCAAAGGAAAATCCCGAGGTAGAGCATCCAAAACCAGTGGAAATACTTTTCCACCTAGGCCCTGGTTAAATCTGAGACCAAAAAACATATGAGATTCAAGAAGGTGACAACTGTTCAGAGGGATAACAAGAACATCTGTAGCCATCTAAGACACAAGATGCTCACCCAGGGTGGGAGTCGGAGCCTGACTCACGGCTCTGCTCCTGCCTAACAGGAGTCAGCCCACCTTTGACTAGTCAAGGGTCCTCATTTAGAAACTCATCACACACCTAATTTTAGTTCTCACCTCTACAGGCAATTTGCAGGCAAAGCACCAGCAATCAAATATGTGCAGCAAATTAGAAGCTGTCTTTTAATAACGAGGGCAAAACACGTTGCTGAAGGAGCGTGGAAAGGAAGCTGGTGTTGTGTGTGCTGCAATCCAACAAACGAGCTTCGCTTGCAGTGGTGGCAAGCTGGTAACTTTCATGAGTATTAAATGCAATTAAAGAAACAAACACTCTCCATCATTCCCCAGAGTGAGAGATATTATCAGCTGTGGCTTTGTATTTTTACATAATCACAGTTTAAAGGAACATTTTTCCATATGTGGAAATTCCCTGTTTTCTCCTCCAAACGCTAACAAAATCCTTGCCGCTGGCTGGCTCCGCTCTCTTCATGGCTCCCTGTTATGGCACTCCTGCTTGCCCCAAGGCCCCGGGGAGAGGAGATGGGCCCAAAACAAATGCCAGAGGTGAACGTGCTGGAGATCCAGTCCTACACCCAAACAGCACACGTTCCCTCTGCTCGAGGTGCTTTTGAAAATTCCCCTCTCCCAGTGTTGAAAAGGCTTTTGTGATCTCACAGCCCTCCTCTTTCAGGCAGCCCACTCCCCGCGACGTGATCAAGCGGCACGTCCCACCCATCACCACGTGCCCATCACCCAGAAACCTCCAGGGGTAAGTAGGACGGAGGGCACAGCCACCCTGGGGAACTCCATGGGGTTTAGTTCGACAGAGCCAAACCCATCTGTACCACTGGGGGGACACCTTGGGATCTGGATAATGATAACAGTTTCCTTCTCTGATCGAGTTAAGGTGGTTGAGCTCAGCCTTGCTCAAACGGCTCACATGTGGGGCTTTGGCTCAGAGCTCAACTGGTCTGTGGTAGCTTCATCTTCTTCATTCTTCAACCCAATGGACAGATTATGTGCCCTCTTGCCAGGGAGCATGGCCAGATACAGTAAGCTTGGAAGGAGGTTTGTGCCATGGGTGCACTGCTCAGGATGCCCTTATTTTGCATCAACATGTTTGCACACCCAAGCTGTCTCACATACCCAACTAGAAGCGTCCACACGTGATTTGTCCACATGTCCATCTACATCCTATTTCAGTCCATCCACAGCTACTGTTCCCCATGGACAAGGCAGATGTGCTCCTCCCACATCTTCAAGCCCTTGGCCTAAGCACCCCTTGCACCGGGTGGTGATTTCTGGCTTGCTCTCATGGCCTTTGCTCGATTTGTTTGTTTGTTTGTTTGCCGCACGCGCTCCTCGTGTGCTGTTTGCCTGCTGAGCTTTTCTCTGCCTGCATTCAGTACGTGGGCTGGCCTGCTATGCTCTTGGATAACTTCTCACTTGGTTTCAAGCCTGCAGAAGCTGTCTGGTTCTCCCAGCCTCCATCGCTCAGCCCATGAGCAAGCCCCCAGCACAACCAGGACCATTTCTTGGCTCTGAGGTGAGGGTCTTGGCGTGTCCTGAGCTCCTCCACCACCCCACTGAAGCTCCTGGAGAGTTTTTTTACAAGCCGTGAACTTGATCACCAAATCTTGAAGTGGCAAAGGTCTGCTTTTCTGGTGGCAGCAGGATAAAGTCTTATGGCATCAGCACACTGAGTGGAGGCACTTTTTTTTACAGTGACCTAGCTATGGATGTTGCCTAAGGAGTTGTAAAATGGTTTGGGTTGTAAGGGTCCTAAAGTATCATCTAGTTCCAACACCCCTGCCATAGTCAGGAATGCTACACACTAGATCAGGCTGCTCAGGGCCCCATTCAACCCAGCCTCGAACATTTCTAGGGATGGGGCAGCCACAGCTTCTCTGAGCAGGAGATCTAAAACCTCAAGGAAATCATCCAGGAAAGTCTATTGTTGCTGAGTTAATCTCAGGAGACACTTAACTTTGGACTGGACTTTGAAACATGTATCCACTGGATGATCCAAATGGATCATCTCAAGACACAGGACATCAGCTGTGTGTTCAGGATCACTTAATAAGACAGGGCAAGAATGAGGAGCAGTCCCACTATCCCTCTTCCAAGCCATGCTGTGCTATACATGAAATTCCTTGGGAAGGGACTAAGCTCTGTGATATACTGACCCGTACTGTGCTTTCACACTCTCCTGCATGCACATTTCCCATTTTGCATGAGACAGACAAGAAGACACTAAGGCTTTGAAGTTTTTCTTAGACCAAGGCAGTTATTGCTGCTATTTTCCATCTGGCAAGACTTTGAGGACCTATGGCTCTTTCCAAATATGTTTTCTGGGAATGTTATCATATTAGAAACCATTTAGATATAAAACGTCACTGCTCATGGGAAAATCTTGTTAACATGGAGTCACTGTCGGAAGCTCTTGTTAAAAATTCCTTTCTGCTTGATAAAGGCTTTCCTTATCTAAACAGTGGTTTGGTGTCCTCCCCCCATAGGCTGGTGTTGTGTCACGGAGTCCGGGAAGGCTCTTCCTCACAGGCAGAAGAGGAAAAGTCTAGATGAGCTGCCTTTCATGCCATTGTTTTGGTGTCTGGAGACTGTAGGGTTCATGTTCATTATCACTTCTAGGGAACTGCCTGGATCTCACCGCTTGATCCAGTGCTGCAGGCAGTGAGAACCAGACACCTTCCCAAAAATAAGGATGGACACATAGCACAGGCAGACTGCAGGTTTCATGCACAGCTGGTGTTTCCTCTTGCACTGCAGAGTTGAGGAAGTGCAAGTCTACCAGGCAGATAAGCCCTTGGAAAATCCTGAATCCCTCCAGGGATACATGAGAGCCCAAGCTCTGTCTAACACAAGGTACTCCTCTGGTACTGGACCCTCTGGCCATGCACTTACCCATGTCCTGGAAGCAGCATCCACCCCTTTATGGGCACCTGATAACCAAACTCCTCCCTGCTCTCCTTCCTCTTTCACTCCTCTTCTTCATTTACCAAAATCAAACCAACATGGATACTGATCATCTCTGATTCTCACACTCATTCAGCTACACAGGGCTACACATCGCTGCTGTTATTTGATTTTATTTCTAGTCTGTTGTCATTTTTTTGACCAAATCCCTTTAAGCCCCTTTTAAACAGCTTAGGGACCATCAAGGGCTGTTTCCCAGGTTTGTTTCTCCCTGTGCTCTGCCTTTTTCAAGCACCTCTAAATCCTTGCCATTTTTGCCATTTCTGTTCCTGTCAAGCATTGCCTACAGCAAAAGCTTTTCTCCTCTTGACTCTGATGAGCACCTTTGCAGACCAAGGTTTCTTTCCAGACCAAGAACCCCACTTCCCTACATTAACTGAATGTTCCACCACCTTTAGCTGCAGAATCTCTAGAAAGGATGATCATTCTCCTGAGGAGCTCCCAGCTTTCCATGGGGCATGGAGATTTCAGAGCTTGCAGGCTGCAAGGTGAGCTGGTTTACTCCCAGGAAGGGAGATGACACTTAGCCCAGGAAGAACGGCCAGACCCAAGGGTCCAAGGTTTCCCAAACCCACGTCAGGTTATTCAGGATCCTAAGGTCCCATTCCAGGATACCTGGATCTCAAACTCAAGCCTGGAGCTGGAGGCCTGGTAGCTTCCTAACTTCATAGGTTGGGAGAGAGGGGTCCCAGGGCTTTTAGGCTCTTGGCTTGCAATAGGGAGGCTGAAAGGCCACAGGTAGATTTACCTCTCCACCCCCAGCCTACGTGCCTAGGCCACTTTTCTGGTCCATGAAAGCTTGCTGAAGCCTAGATCTTCCTCGCACAGGGAATACCTGAGGATGAGCAATTCAGCATGTTTCTACAGCACTCCACTTGCAGTGTCCTGTGGCTGCGGCCGTTGTGATCCTGAGCTGGGCGCTGGAGGCACCAAATTAACCTGAATTTCCTACAGTGTCCAACTTGGCAGTGACCTCCAGGAACTGAGTCCAAGACCCTCACACAACCTGCCCCATATGAACCATTGCTGTTGAGGAATCTCAGTGCAAGGACATGGTAGCTCCCATTGAGTCCTATGGCTTGGGAATACCTGCAACCTGCACCTCAGGCTGGATCACTGCTGTATTTTCTAAGCCTTTCTCACTCCTCTTCCTTGGTCTCCCTGAGCTGTGAGTCCTCATGATAGCTGAAGGATTCGCTGCAAAGCATTGCTTGCATTTTTGATTCTGCAGTTCAGAGCCCTCGAAAGAGCCCTGCAGCCACTCAGCTCATGATGATGACTGATACCAAACAGTTTCCTCTTATTGCAAGCAAGTAAAAATAAACAACATCCTACTGTACCCGCCTCTATCCAGGAAAGCACGGTAACCAGTATTTATAGATAAACAGAGATACATTGCCTGCTGGGGTCTGCTGCAATGAATTTAGACCTGAAGATTGAAAATCCAATTGTGTTTATAAATCAGCTGTGACATGCCAGTGTCATGTCATCAGCAGAAGGCAAAGGGCATGTTTACTACAAGCAAAGGCACACGCTACAGTCATATGCATAAGTAAGTTTCTGTGCAGACAGGTTATTTTTTGCATAGTGGTTTTTTGATTTTTACATGACTTAAGGATAATGCTCTAGGAGCCTTCTTTTTTTCCTTTGTGTAATTTTTTTTTTAATGGTAACATTGTTTTTTTCCTCTTTTGTGATTGACTGGAGGTTTTGTTAGGTTTTGGTTTTTTTAATGTTCTGAAGAATGTTTGTGCTTTTTTTGGCACCTTATTACAGACCTCAAAAAACCTGACTAAAACCCTGGCTGCTTCTAAAGCTCCTGCCAAAGGAATTCATGCTTCTCTAAATTTGCTGTTCACATTTCTCATTCCAACTGATATTTTTAATAATAAATATGGTTTCTAAGAATAGCTGTTTACCACCTCTGTCAGATCCAGTCTTTTCTTTGAACTTGTACCTCATCCTTGGGTTACCTGTTTGTCTTGAATAAAAATAAGCACTGTGTACAGCCTCTGTGGAAACCCTCCTAGTAAGTTGTCTGGTGTCCTTAGGATGCGCAGAAATGGGCCAGCCCGGGCGCTGGCATGTCACAGCCTCCTACCTTCTGGGATCTTGAAGGAGCTGTGATTTACACAGCTAAAACCAGGCTTTCCCAATCCCCAATCCCTCTCCATTTATCACTTTTTTTCCCCTGACGTGTCTTGTCGCCAGCTCCACAGCCAGGTTTCCACATCCATCCCCTTCCGTCACGCTAGCCAAGTGTTTTTAACTGCTTTTTTTTCCTCTTTTTTTTTTATCCTCTAGACCAGGTCCTCTTATTAGATATGCCCTTTTCACTGACCCTGAATTATTGCTACCCATGGTCTTAGAAGAACAGTGCTGTTTGTTAGTCTAAGAGCACATGTGACTGCCCTCTTCCTGGCCAACACCAGCGGTTGCACCAGAGATTTCCAGGCCAAAAAACCAGGCATTTCAGCAAAAGCTACGGGCTCTGAATGTGATCCGTGGGGTCAGAAGAGGACAAAGGAATCATCATCTATTTGGGGACCTGGCGGAAGACACTAATCAGAAAGACGTGCACAGATTTAGTCCAGAGCACGCAAGAGTCTCCACGGGCTGAGTCTAACCTCTGTCGGTGGCAAACATCCCATTCCTGCTGCAACGGGGCTGCCAGCAGGAGCCGGGATTTTAATGCCCGGGAGTTTCACTACAGCCCATCTGGAGTGAGCGGAGCCTGACCGAGCCTGCCTGGCGGCGCGGGGAGCAGGACATTAATGGGGAAGGGCATCCCGGTCCATAGGGGTCTGGGCTGAAGGAAGGTTCCCAGCTCGGCGGCTCTTTACGGTTTGCAACAATTTGCAGATTAGTGTTGGCACTTCCAAGGCTGGGCTGGCAGCGAGACCTTTAACCAAGACAGACAGATTCCCTGCTGTGGCACTGTTCAGCGGACTTAAATGGAATAACGACGTCTCTCCAGCTTGGGTGATATTGGGTCAATCTTTTTCTGTTTCACTGTGCTTCCAGCCCCCTCCCCGTCCCGATCCTCCCCCCCTGCAGGTCACCGCGCAGCCCGGGCTGTCGGGAGGGCTGTGCGCTGCCCCTCCTCTGCCTTTGTGCTTTGGGAGCTTGGGGAGGTGGGGAGGATCATTTTTATAACTCTTTGTACCAACGCAAGCAGAGCTAATGGTAAAAGGCAATCAAATCTTCTGCTCCAAGGCATAAGCTGGTTGCCTGCAGGGTCAGTGGGGAATGTTGCCCTCCCTCTCCTCCCGGGCTTGGAGGCTGCTCGGCATCAGCACAATTTGAGCCTCACTCCAAAAAACTCTCTTGTTCTTATAACTCCTTCTTATTTTTGCTGTGCTGCATAACTATGAAAATGTCAGAGGGGAAGATAGGTGCTTACAGGGATGCGAAGGAAGAGCCCCGTTAGCACCCACAGAGAGTGGGACTGGAGGAGCTGATCATGACTCTGCTGGACCTTGGGGCAAAGCATCAGGCTGCCTTTCCTCTAGGGGGTTTTTGACTGACTCCCTCTGATCTCCTGTTCTCCCTCCATGGCACAGTGGGAGTTTTCTGCCTTCAGGCCCTTTCTTTTCAACTCCAAATCCCCATGGGTGCTGGATTTTTTCAGACTGAGCCTGTATGTGTGCCTGGCGGGTGGAAGCCTCGGGGTGGTAGATAGCCCCACCACCTCCCCAGCATCCCAGGCTGAGCCCCTTCCCTGGGGAACAGCTCTCCTTAGCTTGGTCAAGGCATACCAGCAAGACACACGGCAAAAATGCAAGCAGGCACAAGCAGGGAAACAACCGTTGGGAAGGCAGGAGTTCAGAGGTAAAGCCGGCTGTCCTCGGGTAACA